>NC_051181.1:131723900-131986400 GCF_013339695.2 Rhipicephalus sanguineus | reverse complement strand
CCGACCGCCGATAGAATGTTTCCAAAACAATGCTGGAACGTAATAGGGGCCTTGAATAAAGACCCCCCCCCCCCCCCCCCCCCAAAAAAAAAAGGAAAGAAAAAAGTGCTCTATTGTGTATTTTGTGAGCACTATAATGTGTACAAAAATGCGAATAGCAGCCGATTTTTGGGTTTTTTTTTTCCTTTTAAGTCGCACAAGACTACCCTATAAGCACCAAAAATGCAAGCTCACATGCGTTCTTTTTCCTCTTCTTTTCTATTGCTACGGCTCAACTGCTTCTCGGTTTAGCCATTTCATTTTAGTACCAGCATAGCCTAAGTCCCTGCCGTAAGAATTGATTTGGTCCCATATGTAATAGAAGCGCTTCCGTTGGGGGAGGAGGAGGAAAGGAGGAATGATACGAGTGCCGTTTTTGTGTCCACATATGGAAACATCGATTAGAAAGCATATCTGGATTATATTACTCCATTGATTCAATTGTTCGTTCGTAGAGCCTGCTTGCGACATAGGAACCCTTTCAATTTCTGGAGCTTTCATGAAATCAGATATACCATTCTGAGAGATCTAGCAGGTTTAATAGCTGCGACTATAAATATATTTTACGAAACAGGCAGGCGTTTTCTTTTTTTTTTTTTTTTCGTGCAGTTTCGTCGGCGCGTGCTTTGCTTCAGGTTCCGGTGCAATACAAAACCCCCTTTTCTTTAGATACTTCAGCACGACGCATCAAGAGATAAACGGTACCGCATTCCTGTGGCTCCTGTCCTGCTGTCATACTAATATTACGCTGCTGTCGAAGAGTTAATCCACGCTTAGAAAATATGAAAGATGAAAAAACGGCAGAAGGGGCATTGTGACCTCCGCTATAACATGGGCCGAAGAAGACCTCACCAGTCCGCCAAGTTGAGCAATGACAGCACGAGACAGGGCTACGCGAGCGTTAGCGTGCAAGAAAATTATTCGTACGCAGATAGAGACGATCACTGACTAAGAGAATTTGTGTTCTGAACATCATGAAGTGAAAGAGCCAGCTGATATTTCAAAATCAGTGAAATGCACCGTATGTAGAAATGTCCTTGCTCGCTATGGTGGTGTTGTCATCGACGTCATTATCGGAAAACAACCAATTACAGTGTCGGGTTTCCTGAGGTCACTTATTTCGAATCTTTCTTTCTATCCGTATTTAAGTATCTACGTCCCATCAAGTACATCAAAATGTCGCGTGAATCAGTGGTAAAAAAGAAAAGGAGCACGGCCTCGCTTTCATACTGCGCTCGACGGCAAAGTCCCGCCAAGCAGGCCGGGGGAAATCGACGGCACGTCCCTGCCATGGCCACCGAAAGTGACAGTGGCTTTTAATCAGAGCCGTGCCGCGGAGATCGAGTGCTGCAAAAAGGAGACAAGAGCGGCGCGCCCCGCCCATAGTCGGTCTCTGACGGCGGCGACTGCAAAGGCCACCGACGCCGCCGCCGATCGCACTGCACAGGATGTGTCACTGCACTTCACGTCCCCTCGCCCATCCATCTGCATGGTACGTTTAGCCGAACGCGCCCGCATTTTGCATTCACGTCGGCCGACAAAGCGAGCGCGCCCCCGGCATGTCTTTTCACGAACGCTTGCACTGTATAGTTACGTACAGCTTTGTCGAAGACTGACGCCTCCGCCGGTCACTCTTCACGGCTATGACATCGAGATTCGTGCTTCGATTCTTTAGTGTGACTACGTCAGCTGGCGTAACGTAGCATTGTTTTATATGTGAGTTGTTGTGAGCTGCCCATCCTTGGCGAAGCCAGAGAGGGGGGTGGGTGGGGGGATCCACCCCTTCCCCCTTCACGAAATTTCGAAACCTTTAAATTTTTCATGTGTGTTTTGCAAATGTTGCAAGTTTGCATATATACACGCACACAAAAAAAACACGTGCACGAACATACATAAATGGAAGTTGAACGTCCCCCCCCCCCCCCCCCGCCACCCGTAAAAACAATTCTGGCTACGCCCCTGCCGCTATAGAGTAAGTTATGTGAGCTTCCTTTGCATTCCACTGTGCTTCGTGTGACGTCAATCATTATTGAACTGCTATTACCATGTCTTTACGCACCTGAAGGCAAGTTTGATTTGATTATTTGACACCCTTCTTTTCTCCGGCACAGCATTGCGCATCTACTTCTTTCTTTTTCGTATGTGTGTTTTATGCGAAGAGTAATAGCCAACGTCACTTGACGGCACAAACATTTCACGATGCCTGGCGAACAACAACCAACATGAAATACACGAACGTTAGCCTTACGTTCGGTATTGCGACAGTACGCGACAAGATCTGTATGTGCATATAGAGTCTAGCGCATCGCATCCGCTTCGTTTATTAAATCCATAAAAAAAAAGTCAAGTATGAGATTTAATGTCCAGATGCTGCCCAGTAGGCCATGATGGATGCTGCAATGAAAGTTCTGTGATTCTTTCTTTCTTTCTTTCTTTCTTTCTTTCTTTCTTTCTTTCTTTCTTTCTTTCTTTCTTTCTTTCTTCTTTTCTTTCTAGCTCTTGGCATCCCTGAAGCACTTTTGCGTATATATACATATCGATGCCGCTGTCAGGAATCGAACACGGGTCCTCGTGCTCCTTCCAAGTGTTGCACTCACTTTCTTTCTTTCTTTCTTTCTTTCTTTCTTTCTTTCTTTCTTTCTTTCTTTCTTTCTTTCTTTCTTTCTTTCTTTCTTTCTTTCTTTCTTTCTTTCTTTCTTTCTTTCTTTCTTTCGTTCGTTCGTTCGTTCGTTCGTTCGCTCGCTTGTTTGTTTGTTTGTTCGTTCGTTCTTTCGGTCTCTTAACCACACCGCGTAACTAGGGTAGCAAACCGGACGTGCATATGTTGTGGCTCTCTGCCTTTCAATCTCTTTCCTCTACAGGCCTTCAGAACAACCCTGCAGTTCCATGCTTGCGCAATAGTGCACAGATTTAGGCCCACTCTCCTCAAGCCAGTGGAGCCGAGCGCCCGCGGGCTAGGCGGTGAGAGCGGCAAGTCCTTTCGCTGTCACCGAGCCGTTTGATGGATTGCCTTCCGATCGATCCCCTATACGCATTCATGATAAGGCGCCTAGCGCCGGGGTCGCGGCAAGACGACGTCTCCCTGCAGTACATGTATTCGCGTAGTCGTTCCGCGACAGTCAGGAAGAGTACATCTTGCTTCTTCAGGTTCTTGTTCCTTACTCCGTAACTTTTTTTTTTCTTTTTGCAGCGATAGCTTGTAAGTGTACATACACTTCCTCCAGTTTACGCTTCGTCTGTTGTAGTCGACCATTATCGCGTTTCCTCGGCAGAAGATAGAAAAAGTTTCTTTGTTGCCACCCGAAATTCTATCAGAGATCCGCAGCCCATACGACGTGCCATGATTTTCTTTATAATGTCATCTTCCTAGTCGTCCTTGTCATGCACTCAGCACCACTGCACTGGTTGTTCGTCCAAGGTTTTCCTTTCACGGTCATTCTCAGTGTCTCTATAGTCCTTTGATGACAATGTATTTTCTGCCCTCTTCCACTAAAATTCTGTAACGGAGTATGATGAGTGTACAGAAATCAACCACCGTGTTACCTCATACATTACCAGCACTGGCAAGTATACGTATACTCTTTAGGTCAGCTAATTTTGGTGGAACCATGGCTAACGTCTGCTGGATTTGGCTAGTATTAGCCAATGCTGGCTAAAGATGGCTAAAATGTTAATGTTGGATTGACTAAAGTCAGATGGATTAAGTTAGTGTTGGTCAATGCTGGTTAAATATGGATAAATTATTGCTAATGTTGTCTAAGTTTGACGAAATATTGGCAAATGTGTAGTGGTACACCGTGTTGGCCAGATATAGGTATATATAGGTGATATAGTGATATAGGTGTATAGGCCTAGTGATATAGGTATATATAGGTAAGTTAATCTATGAAGACTATGATTCCGCATAAATGTTATGTTTTTTCTTGTGTTTTCTTTTTCCGCATGTGGCTCGTGAGCCCTATCAGGTTGTACTTGGTTGCCGTTCATTTCTTTCTTTCTTTTTTTTTTTTTCTCGAGAGTTACGCGTGCATCAATTGTTATATTTCTGCTTCTACATTTTAGTGCTAAGAACCTGTCAAACTGTATAAAATTGATGTTTCTTTTCGATTATTGTCTTCTATTTTGATGAATTATACATCTCATCTGTGTAAAACAAGTGTAGTTGATTGATTTTCATGTATGCTTTTATGTACCAAAATGTCGTCTTTCTGCTGCTGCTGCTGTATGAGTGGCACGGCCCAGTCAGGTAATGTTCGCCTTTAGTCGTGTCCCCTTGGACAATCCAGTGTTGTTCTAAATAAACTAATAAAGAAAGAAAGAAAGAAACTAATACAGCAGGGGTCGGCAACCTTTTGGGGTGGAGGGCCGAGTTGCATGGAGCCGACACAGCGGGGTCCGCACAGCAAATCGTGTGTGTGTTGGGGGGGGGGGGGGGGGGTAGAGGGAGGGGGTGGCTTTGTAGGAAAGATTCCGCGAACTGACAGTAATGATGTACAGAAACGGAATAGAAATCATGTTTATTTTCAGCACGCATGTCACAAGTTTCCAATTTGTAAAGATAGGTTACAAGCAAAAAAAAATTAAACAAAAGAAAACTTTTTCAATGCGACTTTTAGTGATGAAAATTGTTAGCCAACTCACAAAT
The DNA here is from genome assembly GCF_013339695.2 of Rhipicephalus sanguineus. Classification (NCBI taxonomy): domain Eukaryota; kingdom Metazoa; phylum Arthropoda; class Arachnida; order Ixodida; family Ixodidae; genus Rhipicephalus; species Rhipicephalus sanguineus. The sequence continues at coordinate 131,981,716 of NC_051181.1, read as the reverse complement.
ATCTACATCAAGGTTGTCATAGATTAGACGGGGGGCGGAGTGTCTGACGTCGTACCGGGGGCCGTATAGTAGTGCCTCGCGGGGGCCGCATGTGGCCCGCAGGCAGCAGGTTGCCGACCCCTGATATATAGTGTTGGCTAAATGATGATAAACGTTGGCTAGTGTTAATTATCCGCCGTTATAAGAACAAACATGTTTTCATTCAATCCGATGATTCAACTGTCCGTCCAATTCCACTTTTTATCGAGCCTGTGCCTTTTCTCATAACAGCACAGAGCTGCCGTTTGTTACTGTCAAGTACACCTCCATCGACTATGCGATGTTGCAGGAACTTCTCCTCATTACAATAGGCTGTTCAAGGCCAATACGATATGGTGTTGTCATACATCTCCAACTTTCTGCAGTGGTATTTCTTAATCTCATTCCCAGGGGCTCTGAAATCAATGTAACGAGCCTTTCTGAGTGTCTAATGCGTTCCCTTAAGGATGCAGAGAACTCGCTGCTTTGACGTCAACGTGAAGAAGAGAAACGTTTCTTACTTGAAATGCATTAAGTTTAGCATAGCGTACATGTTCTTCGGTTCACGTAACCGCTTTCCCCCAACAGATAACCGCAGAGTAAGTCACGCGATGAGCAGCCTACGGTATCGGGACGGCACAACAATTATGTAAGCCAGGCTATAATGTTCTGCTACTTCATTAACCTTTTTAAATACGCTGTACCAACTTCGAACCTCAAAAAAAAAGAAAGAAAGCTGTACTTTATTTTCTTCCTCATCAGCATTGCTGCCATTCGTATGACGAGCTTATAGTTTTCCTATAGATAGTAGTCAGGCTACATTTAGTAACAGAAGCGGCAGCAAATCTTCATCCCACGCGCTCTCACGGTGTGTTTGTTGCCATGGGCGCAGTTCCAATCTGCCTCGGGGCACAAAACTCTCCCTCCTCTTTGCGAGTCGCCCATTTCCTGTCCTGGCCCGGTTTCCTTTATCTGGAGTGCATTAGCGGACGCCGCAAATTGGTCCCGTAGCAGCGGGCATCACTGCCTGCAACACACCCGCCGCCGCCGCAGTCTCGTTTCTGGCAGCACCGTTAATTGTTTGTGTGTCAGCCGGCGTTTACCCGGGCCGGTCGATGCACCGGGGTCTGCCCCTCTCTCTCTGTGGCTGCGCAAAGGCGCACGAGATATATAGAAGCCCCGTCTCTCTGTGCCGGACACGAAATTACCTTTCGAGAGCTTTCCCTGCTCCCGGCGTGGAAAAAAAATCAAAATGCGAGAACCTGAATGGGGTGCGACAAGTCCCCGCGACGCACCCGCGGTAGTAACTTCACGGAAAGTTGAAGCGCATACCTATGAGGGGCGAGGCCCGAGAATATCCCTTCCTTTGTTCTTTCTTAGTCTGATGAAATTTTGTTCTGGCTTGCTCGGGATTTCGGAGCGTAAGAAAGCTGTGGCTGTCGAAGTACATGCACTGCCAAGGACCAGAGCTCGCAGCTAAATAAAGGCGCCGCAATTTTTATTTCTCTTCCAAGCCCTTCCGGTCGAGCGCTTACTTCCGGTTTTCCAAATATTCAGAAAAAAGATCTCGTTAAAAAATAGAACTGGTACGAAATCGATTGTTCTGCTTCAAGCTAAGAGTTATATTCGATACAGGTATACTGTATGATATCGGAGCATGTGTACTTAAGATAAGGACCAATTAACTGTCAGTATAATTAGCGAAAATTAATTGAATGAGTTCATTGAAAGAGCAGGCGGTTTTCTGTTGAGCATTTGGGATCGCTGCGGCACTTGGCGCAGAAGACCTCGACCACGCGCTTACTACTACGTGGCCTATGAGATCCGCTTAGGCAGCGCGACGAAACACAATGTCAATCCAAGAAGTACACCAGGGCACACGCGTACGCCGACATCCGAGTGCCCCTACAGGACACCTAAGCCTCCATTTTTTTTTTTTTTTTTGCAACGAGAAGCTACGCGGTACGCTGTTTCGTCCATGTCTCAACCCTGGGGAGCTCTTCAATCTATCGGTTTCCCGAATAAGTAATACGCTTATGCTAATAATAATAATATCTGGGGTTTAACGTCCCAAAACCACGATATGATTATGAGAGACGCCGTAGTGGAGGGCTCCGGAAATTTCGACCACCTGGGGTTCTTCAACGTGCACCTAAATCTAGGTACACGGGCCTCAAACATTTTCGCCTCCATCGAAAATACAGCCGCCGCGGCCGTTATTCGATCCCGCGACCTTCGGGTCAGCAGCCGAGCGCCATAACCGCTAGACCACCGTGGCGGGGCAACACGCTTATGCTGCTGAATATGTTAGTACGCGGTTTTGAAGCTTCCAAATAGAGTATACAAACACGGTTTACGACATGTCTCACAGACTCGACACGCGGGCTCTTGCGTGTCCCTTAAACACGTGTCAGTCCCCAGAAAAAGTCCTTACGCAGTGGGCATAAAAGAATACAACGTCAATGGACATCTTTTTATTCTGGCACATGCGAACGCCTGGCAGTGCCACTGGGAATGTGCACTACTTGATTATCAACACGACACTTATTCCAGCGATTGGCGCAGCGAATCATATTGCCATACATAAGCGCCATAAATATTGTTTTCTTGGATTCAATATCTGTTGGCTTCGTGCCACTGAGTCTAACAAAAGCAGGCCCCTCAACCCAAGCCCCTTCTTTTGTTCAGAATTATGCATCCATTTCAGTACCACACAGGTAATTAAGGGCTGCACTCATTAAGGAAACTTAATCCAGAACAAAGCTGAGGAACGCTTGCTCGACCCACTATCAAGTGTGGGTACTATCGACGCCAACGGCAACTCGTACCACCGGGCATTGTGACAATGACAACAAAGGGAATAACAACATCCACAACTGCACCACAGCAGCACTAGCAGAAGCGTAAACAACGCGCTCCTTTGAGTGCCATGGGCGTTGAGTGCGCCCCAGCGCACCCGGCCAGCGCTCTCCTTGGCCGATCGACTCGGCGAGGTGACCCGCACCGATTCGGTGTCAGAGCGGCGTGGTCGCTGAAGGAGGAGGCTGACCGGCGCCACCCGATGGCTGGGCCACGGAGGAAGAAGGCGCGCCGCCGGACGGCAGGTTCAACGACCAGCGAAATTGGCCCATTTCGACACACGGGCCGCGGTGAAGGTGGACGCGGACGTCTTTAAACGGGGACCCGGAGCCGCCGGCGCTGCTTGAGTTCCCGCTGTCGCGCATTATAAGCGCATCGTCTCCGCTAAGAGGTAGACTGCCGATGAAGATAACAAATGCTTCAACGAGCGAAAGCGGCGAAAATGATGTAGGATATATGTCTATGTTTATCTGAGAAAGTGGCTAATGCAACTTGACTCACTCTAATAATAGGCCACAAGCCTACAACTACTACTGCCACCACCGCAACTAAACTGCTGCTAAGAATAGTAGCACGTACAGTAGCAGTAATGAAAATATAATAGCAGTAAATGCACGGTTGTTCATTATTTTTTATGGTTAGAGTAATTAAGGAGGGAATTACTGCTGCCCACGCTAGCTGTCTAGCTCTGAACGAAAGAAGGAGAATTTTTTTGAGGGACCCCAATCCCGCACAGTGTAACAGGCTCTACCCGTATACATACCCGACAAATATGTGCAAGGTCTGCCACACTGAGGTCGCCACATTAAATTACATGCTCTGGGGCTGTTACAAAAACCCGCTAGGTGCTAACTCCGGAACCCTTCCGCCGCGGTGGGCCGCTGCCTTGCGCAGCACCAGCCTCGGTGACCAACTTTGGGCTGTCCAGCAGGCCCGCGAAGCGGTAATGAGGCAAGGCCTCGACGTCCCCACGTGCGAGTCCTAAAGCCCAGTCGGCGAAAGCTCTGCAGGACCGTCAATAAAGTTGTTACCAACCGAATCGTTTTTTTTTTTTTGTTATACACAGCCGATTTAATCCAACAGACAATCAGGCCAATGAAAGCAAAGGGTAACTTAATTTTTGTGTTAGCTGTAGTCTAGTAATTATTACGTAAATTGAAATGAATTGAAGTGGACGAAAAATCACCCTTTCCGTCGGTGGGATCCGAAAACTTAGCCAATCGAATTCGAAGGTCACGCCATGCCACGCTGCTACCACGACAACCTGTTCGTGTCCAACGCTACCTTTTAATGTGATCATTTTCTACACCTGACATTCACTTCATTGACATTGCATTACAAAATAATTAATGAATTTTAGTTAATTATTAAATGTATTTCTCTTTCTAGTGCAAGTAATCCGCGTTTCGAGTCATCGAGCAAAAGGACTACAATGTTGCTCGCGGTCATATTATATTCCTTTAAAAACTGTATTGCCTTTAAAAAATAAAACTCATATCGGTGCTCGAGGTCCCATCTCGTGCGCACAGTTTTAGGCTGGTGGTGAGCGGCTCAGCGCTAATTGGCGAAGTCGTTCGTGTGTAGGACGCACGGAACTGTCGCCTGTACCGGCAGGCTTTTACTCAAGCGTGAACTGCCGCTTCCGGTTACACGAGGCAGACGTGTGTTCCCGGTGACACGCGTGCAATGCGGCCTTGCCGGCTGCCAGGGAGCTTGCGGCGGCCACAACATGTTATGCACGAACGTTGGATCGCTGCTGGTGGATGTCGTGCGGAACTATCACGCACGCTGCTGCAGGTCTATTATAGTACTATGCTGCTGTACCCATGCCGGCGCGGACTGCTGCATAGTAAATTGTGCCTCTCCGCTGTGCACGACTGCACCAGTTGTACCCACACCAGTGCTTACAGTGGTTATCGATGCCTTACCTGTCATATACACTGACGAGAGAGAGAGAGATAAAAGCGAAATCTGCTGTATGCAATGGGCTGCCTGATGTCGTTATTCTTCTCGCTATATTTGCCACATGTGCAGGAATAACCGAGGCTTACAGGCTTGTTTATTTAGCTTCCATGATTTAACATCTCCATAACTTGATCATCTGAACATTCACTTTGTTATGCTCTTTGTGTACTCGACTCCGTGTACTAGTCAGCAGGTGGAGATAGTACATACGTGTGATGTACACTCTAAGAAAAAAAAGAGTCAAAAGAGGGTCACGGCCGCGTGACTCTCTTCGGGTGTCCATTTGACCCCTTTTTGGAAGGTACAGGCAGAGAAAGAGAGTTCGCAATTCGACTGGAGTCACGGGACTCTCCTGAAGCGCGTTTCGATTGGCGGCGCCGCCGTATACGCCATACATATCGCGCTCTTGCCAATGCGCTTGCCCTTTGGCGCCGTTGTGGCGCGTTGGCTCGACGACGGAGGCGAGGCAACGCGCCACAACGGCGCCGGGGTGGCGTGCCGCTTCTGTTTTCCTCTGTCTCCTCGAATGCGTTGCGTGTTGGTTGCGCGGGTTGTGTATGTTCATGCGCGTCTTCGGTGGTGTTGGTGCTGACGCCGGCTCCGTGCACGAAGTGACGCGGTGACGCTTGGAGGACGGAATATTCCTGGAGCGGCGGACAGGAACAACGGGCGCCAGTTAACGGTGAGTGTACTGCTTTCGTAGGTACTAATCATACAGCTTTAGCTGGGCGTCTGCAGCAGCTCTGCGGAAGTTATCTGCCAGCCATTTCCAACAGCAGCCTGTGTCCGCAGGGCTGTTGCGGATGCCCAACTAAAGCTGTCAGTTAACGAGTTGCCACCGCTATGCGCATTGCTGTGCAAGCTCCCTTATAGTGAGCGATGCAAACAATTATCAAGGGTCATTTTTTGCTGATCGCACGTTGTGTCTACGCTACTGAATGTGCAAGATGTTGTTTTGAGATGCCCTTTAGTCTACTTCATAACATTTCCATCGACCTTGAGTGTGTAGCGTGCTTCGGCGCGTGGGAACGTGAAAAAAAAAAAAAATGCCTGTGTACAGAACGCTCAGACGCACTATATATAATGGTTTCTGTTGGCTTAAAGACGGTAGTTCGAGGTGCAGATATAGTACGGTGCTTCCAGAACGTACGCGGTAGTCATTCAAGTTGGACAAGCTTCACCGGTAAAGTGAAAAAGCTCTACACTTTCGACGGCGCGCGTTGGTGCGGCCGCGGCCGTGCACTCTTCCCTCGTTTCGGTTTGCTGTTTTCGTGATTTGCATACACTGCGATGACGTTGGGCGTTATTACAGAACCGAGTGAGTGTGCGTGATTGTGGGAGCTATGTGCGGTAATTCTAGCATATGACATATCTGATCTCGACGTCAAAAAACTTGGTTCCTGACCATGCCTGTTCGCATTTGTTGTTTTGTTGTTAGCCTTTATTATGTCTGTGTGAACCACTTATTGTGTAGGTTTTGCAAACCTTTACTGCAATTCCATTTTCTCATCATAATATCACGTTCTTATTTTCAGATACCGTTTTTCATGGTGCTCACGCTGAACAGGAGCGACAACCTAGCAAGCCACAAGTCTGATGTCTCCAGCCGTCACCACTTCTTGATTTATTCTTAATCATAAGAATAAATATGGAAACATGATGCCAATTTCTGCTGTTTTATTTAGCACCATATGACACTGTGCACATCACAGTCACACATTTTTAGTTGGCTATACTCATACAAGCATGTAAATGAGGAATACCCAAACTTCTTAATTGAAAATCACAGACCATCTTTTCGCGCTTTCTATACAACTTTGCTGGAAAATATGTGTTGTTTTGACGAGTTTTATTAAAATAATGCTAAAACTGAACTATTCTTTTTTTACAGTCGCTGGGTAGAACGGCAAGTATTATTGGACTTGCTTAAAATGAATACTCCACTATTTTCAACAGTAGTCGCGCAAAAGTAGAGCAAGGGTCAAATGAGTAGCTTAAAATACTTGTGGAGTCGCTTGATACTTCGGTGTGGGTCCCTTGACCACCCTAGAAGCGTTACCGGCAAGAGTCGTCTGACTCCCTATAAGTGGTAACGTGATCCACCCGATAAGAGTCTTTGCACTCTTCCTAGAGGGTCAGGGGACTCTTCTAGAGCGAGCCGACCCTGACCCACCAAGAGAGTCACCGTGACTATTTAAAGAGAGTCGTATACGTGGCAAGTCAGAACTCTCCGAAAAGAGTCACGCATACTCTTTTTTTTCTTAGAGTGTACAGCAAGCCAGATGCAGTTGTTTCGGGATGTGTCTACGTTGACCAAGTTTGCGACTGCTCTGGTGTGCACTGTTCATCACCTTCTACTGCGATCGCGTTATAGTCGGATCTCATCCATTTTGTAGACATCGTATAACACCTTTGTGTGTCCTTCTTCGCTTGCGCTAAGTTGACCTTGTTATAAAGCAAGATCAACAAGCTCAACAGTCTGTCCTATTGTAGGCATCGATCAGGTGAAAAATGTAAGCTGGTGCTGATGGCAGCGATGCCCCGCCGCCACGGTGGTCTAGTGGTTATGGCGCTCGACTGCTGACGCGAAGGTCGCGGGATCGAATCCCGGCCGCGGCGGCTGCATTTTCGATGGAGGCGAAAATGTTTGAGGCCCGTGTACTTAGATTTAGGTGCACGTTGAAGAACCCCAGGTGGTCAAAATTTCCGGAGCCCTCCACTACGGCGTCTCTCATAATCATATCGTGGTTTTGGGACATTAAACCCCAAATATTATTATTAACTGATGGCAGTGAAATCTAACGTGATGTCTCAGAGCGGCAGCTGCCACGAGGGAGGAACACGAGAACTTGCACTGGATGCATCGAAGTACGACTGAAAGAGCAATTTCGCCATGACAGAAGCACGTGTGTGATTATGGTGTAAGGTTATAGAGCACTGGGCAGCTGTGGTAGGAGACAAATGTTCTATCGAACCAACAGCCACGCATTTCCATTTATAGCATGGCCGGTGGACGTCAACCACGTTGGAGGAATAGATAAGATAAAACTCAAGGTGTGTTGAGTGGGGCACGTCATAGTGTGCATCAAGTTGCAAGCTTCTACACGAGGTACGAAGGCGCCACTCTAATAAATGAAATTGTGAAATCTCTCATGTGACGCGCGGACGCCTTTGTCGAGGCATCACACTCCACGCATGCTACCGCATGATTAGAGAGCTAGCGGTTCTTATAGATCAAACCTATAGTTTTCTTGCATCCATATACCGGTGATATCAGCGCATACACCACCCACGAAAGATGTTCACAATCACAGCGAAGTCTATGAAGACCATTGTCATGGCTTAGCACAGCACACTTCATTACAGGGTCATGATGGGTCAGCAACGAATATTTAAATTTGCAAGAGCAAGAGTCCAGAACAGCAACTTCAGGCAATCGGACAGGCTACGCAATAAATGATTCTTGTCCCAAGATGATCGGTGAAACGTTTAGAAAAGTTTAAAGGGGCCATAACTCGGTCACACAACAAATTGCGGTTTTCAGCGAAAAACAGAAGTAGAGGGTCTATTGTGCCTGCACATATACGAAAAATGGACTACAAAATAATATTTCACTACTAAATGAACCTTAGAAGTCGCCGGCTAAAAACCCCGGCGACCGCCATTTTGCCGTGGTGTGTGTAACGTCATGCGCTGCATGGAGCGGGGCCGTCGTCTTCTACTAAAGTTTCAGCCGCTGCAAGTCGTTGAATTTCAATACCAAGCTGCAGAAAGCTGGAATAGCTCCATTGCACGCGTAGCTGATTACGGAACAAAATTGTTCGTCGCAATGTAGACGCTCGCAAAGCGTCTGCATTGCGACGTCATGTCATGTCACGTCATGCATGCCTCGCGAGTGCACCAGTGTTACCCGACTCTCAGGCAGCTCGCGTGTGTATAAAAATATTGCGACCAAATGCGCTAAAATTTCGCCAGCTTGTGTGTGAACGCAGAAGGATGAACTCGCATAGCACAGATTATGATAAAAAATTTGGTGTCATGGTCCCTTGTGAAAGCGACAAACTTCCGATTTCGCAGTGACCGAGGCTACTGTTTCGTATCTGAATTGTTTTGAAACATACTTGCTTTCGAGCAACAAACTCAGGTAAACACAACAAAGTGTGGCAAGTGCACGAGATATAGAAGTTAGGCTTCAGGATTCAGCAGCGCTTCTATTATTAGCCTAGTACGAGCGTAGCGAGTATACCTTGTAGCGAGTACACTCAAATGAGCACACCAATTAGTCTATCCTGTATCCGTCGACCTCTACACAATGTTTGCGTGCATGAGTGGCTAGAGCGATGAGATTACGAAGATACGGGGCACAACATTTGCAAAACAAGACTTGACTATGTGCAATCTTAGCGGCAAGCAAAGCACGACTGCGGTTGATAATCACGATAAGGAGAGCGTAGTAAATACTGAGGCCATGGTTCATCTATCGTAAGGGTCAAGTGGACAACAATGCCGCTGTATTTCTTATTAAGCCTATAGCATAGCTAAGCATTCATACAAGCATCTATGAAACGCGTACGACTGTCGACCTCCTTCGTCTTAGCCATTTCGAAGCTTTCGTTGTGAGGCAGGCTTTCAGTTTCAGACAGCATCAAACACGCCCGCCGCTTCATGCAGCGGTGGAGAAACCATCTTGCATTTCGCAATACTGCGCACCGTTACTAGCGGGTCACTATGCACTCCATTCTGCCCATATAACCCCACCCAGCTCTCTTCAACTCGCGCCGTCAGGCGATCGTGACAGCTCCAGCGACGCAAATCCACCGCTAAGCAGCGCCCTCCACGGTCCAACTGAGACCTGGATGAGTGTATAGCGTCCATTGCTGCCCACTCCTTGACGGGTGCAATTATGCAAATGCGGAGGCTTGATTCGGCTAGGCTAATAAGGCGACTTCTCCCGAGGAGCGGCATTACTTATGCGGTGCGCAGTGGACCGTGGCAAGGGGGCCCTACGCGTCGCCCCGTGTCATCGGGCACTCTCTTTCTGGCGTCGGTCGAGCGGCTCTCACTGCGAGGTGGATGGCGTGTGCGGGCACGCAAGCCGGTTATACAGAAACCTGGCTGGCGACTTCCATCTCGTCACTCAGCCTTAGCCTTACCCTCCTTATTTTGAGCATAAGTGCTCCTGCGCAAGCAACTCTGGATTCTTTTGACTGTACTCTGTGGCCGCAAAGTGTGGAACCGCCATAGAGGACCCCATATACCGAGGCTACTGTATACCGTATATATATCACCGAGGTTTCACTTTTAAGCTTTCTCTAGATAGACGCGGTGTCTACGCATCGAAGTTGATGCCAGAGATGGTCAATTCTGCTATCCTTTCCAGGCACACGCAATATTAAAGAAGGCATTCTGCTGTGACAGACATGTAAGAAACAGGAAGAAATAGACGGAAAGAGGTTAGCTAGCTCTCAGGCCGGCTGCCTACCCTGTACTGGTGAAAAGGGTAAGGGGAATGAAAATAATACGAAAGAGATGTTGCAAAAAAAAAAAAAGGGAGAGAAGAGCAAAAAGAAAGAAAACCGGGGAAAATGGGAAGGGAGAACGGACACCGCTTAAAGTCTGTCTCTAAGACCAGTCGTCCGCGAGAAACGCAATAACCCTTTCAAAGCCTTCTGCGCTGAGGACGGCCTCGGCCAGTGCCCCAAGACCCTTTTTTCCGACAATGGGTGATTGTCAAGTCTGTGTGACACTCTTGAATTTAATAATTATTTTCCGATTATCGTCATTCGCGAAGCTTCCCAAGTCTGCTGCCTGCAAGGACGAGAAACATGTAATTATACCTACATCTTCGGACGTCACGCATACTGACGAAAAAACGAAGTCAGAGCAACAGGCGAGCGGTGCTACGGGCAGGTGCCCATTTACTCCAGAAGAAAGCGCATAGATGTATAAGCTCAAGGTCAACAAGGTACACTGTAAAAACTCGCAGTGTCCCTTATTCATTCGCCTAAGACGACTCGAAAGCGAAATCAATCATCTTTTTCTTCTCAGTCGATACACTGATCCTCCAGCGATGTCATGTGATGACTTCATGATGACGTCACAAATTTCGGATATCTGTGACGTCATGATGACGCCGTGCGGTGAGGTCTTCGTGCGATGATGATTTTTTGCATCTTTCAGGTTGACGCCGCCTACACGGGATGCCGACGCCGCCGACGGTCAGTTTTCGTGTCTGATGAGGCCAAGGATGATGCATCTAAGGCTTCCGCCTTAAAGAAGAGCTCGACAAAGTGGAAAATCTTTGCTCACAAGCGTACAGCTAAATTTTTGGTCCGGTCTATCTCTCCCTTATGCCAGGCCTGGAGAATAACATCCTCATCGGTCTTAGTCGGCGTCTTAACCATGCCTCCAATGTATGTGCGTAGGCCTACAGGATCTCCTATTGTATAATACAGCTTATCAAATGCCGCCCATTTTTAGAAACATAACTTTTTTCAACGCAACGCGTCGGTTTCGCAGCGTTCGCCATGTCTATATGCGCATTTCAATAACAAATCGTAGAAAAAAGAAAATGAGTTGTAAGCGCAGCAAGAGAAATGCATGAACTAAAGGGAACGCCCAGGCAACTTCTTTTGCGCAAGTTTCATACTATACGGGCTGGCTGTCTTCTATTTTGTCCGGCGGCAATTATTACGATTTAATATCTCAAAAGTATTGAGTTTCGTGGCATAAGAACGTGGGTAAGTGAGTGAGTGAGTGAGTGAGTGAGTGAGTGAGTGAGTGAGTGAGTGAGTGAGTGAGTGAGTGAGTGAGTGAGTGAGTGAGTGAGTGAGTGAGTGAGTGAGTGAGTGAGTGAGTGAGTGAGTGAGTGAGTGAGTGAGTGAGTGAGTGAGTGAGTGAGTGAGTGTGAGTGAGTGAGTGAGTGAGTGAGTGAGTGAGTGAGTGAGTGAGTGTGTGTGTTTGTGTGTGTGTGTAAGGGCTGTGATGTAGCATGTCAGCTCATAGGAGATTGGGACTTAACACTGACACGCACGCACGCACACACACTCACAACATAACATAAAACGCACGCACATTCACACATGCACGAACACGTGATCTACTTCGCACAACACGCCATCACTGACGTCGAAAGCCTAGGAAGAGCTACAGAACAGGATGTATGTGCAATTGAAACACTCTTGTGCCTTACCGCTGCCCGCCGCGTACGACTTACACACGCCATCCGCAGCGCAATGCAACAGCAATAGGAACACAACCGCGACTCGCAAATACGGGCCTGACCCTGAGCACCGGCAGTTGTTGTTGCGCGACCGCTTCGAGGCCTTCCCTCTCCTTCCGGTTCGCTCTGTAATGACAGCAATTCGCGCTCGCAGAGAGCGGATAAAATTGCACATCTCGCATGCTTAATTGCGGCACTCCTGCCGCAACATATAACCGCTCGCCGGTGAGGCAGGTGGGTATATGCACGGTGCATATATATACGTATATGTATGTGGCCATGATACCACCGCAAGATGTATCGCTTCACCTTCCCGCTACACTTACACATAGCGCACCTCCTCCGTGAAAGGAAACGCTCACAAGGCCACACGAACAGGCCTGTGGCCGCCCGCGAACTTCGAAGTTGTCGTTACGACGGGTTGCCGGGTGTGTGCTAGACTTTAAACATCTCCTGATGTGTAGAGCTATAGTTGTCGATTAAAGACTTCCACGGGGCGGCGCTGCTTCGGCGAGAAGGCCCACAGGCACATTTATTCTCTCTACCATTGAGCCTCAATGGTTTCATGAACTCTGGGTCACCGACCTCATCTGATGACAGAGCAGAAACGTATACTTTAATACGGAGTATTTGTGGCGTATAATAGCCTAGAAAATATCACTAGTCGGGCAGTGATTACCAATGCAAGCTTCTGTGGCTGTGAAAGGAGGATCCAATGCTTCTCAAGTGAAGTGTACGTCCTGGATATCACGTATTGAAGAAAACGCCAGGCCTTCGCAGAAAGCGCAGCACAGTCACAGCGAAAGCTGGAAGAGCGGCATTTCTAGAGCCCGTTGTAAACTCTCTTGGGGCTACTAATGCAAGCACACATGCAAGGTACCCACTACGCCATAAATCCTCATTTTTGTCAAGTTGCGAAGCACCAGCTTCGGAATTATTCGTCATTCTGCAGAGGAGCGAGGTACCCGCTGGACGTCTACAAGGCACTATGCGCACTTTGTTGATGCGATGGCTGATGACGATGAAGAACTGTGGCCGAGCAATTTGTAATAGGTTGGAGGACTTAAACGACCCACTAGTTACGTAATTCGCATTGTGTGACGCACGGTCGTTATTTTACTCTCCTACCATGCTATATTACATACGTAAACTTGAGAGAGACAGAACTTTATCGAGGTCTCGAGGAAACGGATCATGAGGGCCCTATGGGCTTCCTTGGCAACTCATACAAGTACGTATGCGAGGAACCCGCTACGGTACAAATCATCATAATGTTTGTGAAGTAGGGAAACATCCAATATATGCCATTATTCGTCATTCTGGGAGAAGTGTGGTACCTGCGACACACTTGTAAATCATTATGCGCACTTTGTAGATGCTGTGGCTGACGACGATGAAAAATTATGGTTGCGCCTTTTGTAATGGGTTAGAAGCATTCAATGGCCCACTAGTTACGCAATTCGCATTGTGTGACCCCTAGTTGTTATTTTACGCTTATGCCATGCTATATTACACATGTTAACGTCGTTCCTTCCTGACATGAAGCCTGTATAGGATCTTTTTGCGAAGAAGTTCATAGCACCGACATGGCTATGTGGTAGAATACTGGGCTGCCACGAAGAGGGCCCAGGTTCCAACCCCGTTCCATCCAGGCTACTTTTCCTTATTTCGTTCTTTTTTTTTTCTTATTTCGCGCGATAGCAGTTACGGACACCGGCGGCGGCGGTGGCGGTGGCGGACAACTACGGCGCCAAAAACGGCCGTTGCTGTGATCTCATAGAAGCTTTCGCTGTAAAATGGAATGACCCTAATTAGCGATCAAAAACTAACCCCGGTTACACCCAGTGTTTAATCTGCAGAAACGACGGAGTGGTTCTCTCGTGCTTCCCTTGCGATTACCGCTTCGTCCGCGACCGAGGCAGTCACGCCATCTGTGGGTGTATCTGGGAACCGTAGCATAACAGCGCGTACACATCTGCCATCAGGCCCAGCCTTAGAACAGCTCCGTTGCAAAAAAAAAAAAAAAAAAAACATTTCCTTCGAGCTGCACGAAAACCACGTGTGCACGACGCACTCTAGATACACGCGCATGAAATACACTTACAAACCATGGAAATTGGAGAGTGTCAAACATTCCGCTTTGATGAAAAACTAGACGACTGCATATCGCCAGCCTTGTGCGCATGGAGCCGTTTCCCACAGCATTCCACGCAAGGCATGCGGAAGCGTGCACGTACTGTACGTTCGAAGCATTCAAGGTCCTGCGTCGTTTGAATGAAAAACAGCGCGTGCGTGGCATGTGTGACTGTGAGCGGAAAACAATGCGCCGTTTTTCTTTATACTGAGACGGCGCTCACTCTGAAAAGGGAGAAGTAGTCCAGAGTACGAGACGGCGGCAAACCAGGTCCTGATGGTTCGCCGCCGCAGGCGTCGTTTCCAGCGGGCGTCGTTCCCTTGCGTACAGGCTTGGCGTCGGAAATATGGCCCTTTGTTTCCCTCTTGAGGACCCCGTTAAGAGGTCGGTAAACCTGCAAACGGTAAAATGCGCCGGGTGCTGAGCCTCGTCGACTTCGTACACTTGTCTCTGTACGGCGCTGCTTCGACGTACCAGAGACAACGGGAAAGGTATAGACTTCAAAAAAGCGGAGAAAACCTCGTGGCGCAGCCTGGCAGCTCAGTGACTTGCGCAATATGGCCGATGGTGCGTTGCCTCAGCCGCTGTAGCGTCAACCGAATGATGGCATTCCTCCCTTACTGCAACCGGACTCAATGTCAAACTGTGACTGCTGGAAGAAAATGGTGCTGTGTAGTACTTGGACTGCGGTTATGACTTCGTTTTGTTTTGTTTCGTTTTGTTGTCGTTGTATTTTGTCGCGTGCTGTCGTCACAAACTCTTCTTCTTCTCTTTCATTCTTTTACATCCCCTTACCCCTTCCCACGTGCAGGGTAGCAAACCGGAGACTGCTTCTGGTTAACCTCCCTGTCTTTCCTTTCTCCCTCTTCTCTCTCTCTCTCCTCCCTTACTGGCTCCAATGTTCTCCAGCACGATGTTTTAGAACGCAGCTCTTAGGCGCCCGTTCCTGCGTTGAGCGGCGTCGCCGTCGCCGTATGTGGTGTAACCAACAGACATGAAAAAATAAAAAATGAGAAAAGGAAATATCCAGGATCGAATGGGATTAGAACCCGGGCCCTCTGCGTGGCAGTCGAGTATTCTACCACAGAGACATGCTGGTGCTTGAAACTCATTTGCAAAAAGACCTTATACAGGCGTCATGTCGGGCAAGGAATCGCGTTAACATGTGTAATTTAGCGCGCCAGAAGAGTAAAATAAGAACCAGGCAGCACAAAATGTTAATTGCACAACGACTGTGGTTTAAAGCTTCTCACCCACTGCAAGGTGTTCAGCCATAATTCTTCATCGTCATCAGCCACCTGCAGCATCAACAAAGCGCACAGAATACCGTACAGATGTGTAGCGTGTGTAGCGGGTACCTCGCTTATCCACAGAAATACGAATAATGGCCCAGTGGGTGCTTCCCTACTTCACAAAAATTATGATTTAAAGCGTAGTGGATACCTTGCACGTGTACTTGTATTAGTTGCCCCAAGAGATTTTAGAACGGTCTCTAGAAATGCCGCTCTTACCGCTTTCACTGGTTCGCGAAGCCTGCAATACACATATAGGTGTGCGTAGCACTCGAGCGCTGGCAGTTTCTGTGGCAATATGTAACGAATGTTACATTGCTACGACTGCGTAACGCCGAAACTTCAAACATAGTTGGCTTTGCCCCAACACGAAGCTGCGCTCAGAATTCGCATTAGGCAGTATCGTAATCGTCGGTGAATATTTTGTTCTCTCCGAAATAAAAACGCTTATTAAGGCTACTGCCTTAGAAGCCTCAGCAAACGCGAAAACTGACGGTCGGCGTCGACCGTCCTCCCGCGGCGTCGACGTCAACACGAGTGATGCAGAAAAATCATCGTCACTTGATGAAGTCACCATATGACGTCATCATGACATCATAGGTCGCCATAATTTGTGACCTCATCAATAACGTGACGTCACATGACGACTTCATCACGTGGCATCGTCCCTTGATGAAAGATGGACCGATCACGGAGGCCGTGCCAAACTGCTTGACATGCAGAAAGCTTGCAATGCCTCCGATCCTGGAGGCACTTTCTTTATTGTGAGGTATGAAAAAAAGAAAAGAATAAAACCTCGGCCCGCACCATAATAATATAGCAGGCAATGCCAATGAGAAAAGAAAAATGAACAGGGCAGAGCCAAGTTAAATTTTGAAGGGGAAGGAGAACGGGACCCCAACCCAAAATAGCGGGAAAAAAAAAACTACTGTTCACGTTTACATTGCTTTCTTGCTGCTAACATGTGTCAGAGTTTAATCTTCGGTGCTGAATCTTGAAAGTGGTAGCTCTTCAGTCTTGTCTTCGTGGAATCTTCCTTGTCTTGTTTCCTATGGGGGCATGGCTGTTGATTTTTGGTTTAAATTCTCGTACTGATTAAGTGCTCTGTAAAATAATGAAATTTTGATTACTGACCCCCCCCCCCCCAGCACGGTAGAATGTGACTTGGATTACGTGTCAGTAGTAGATGCGGAGAATATATCTAAGTTGAATTATTCTTGAATTCTTGTTATTACATTACTGATATCTAGTGGTTGAAAGTGTGAGAGAATGGTGCGGCGCTTACATATTCTGTGGTTGACTTGTTAGTGTGGTTAACCTTTCTTCATGAATTTTAGAGATGTAATTTCATGGTTTTAATTGTGACAAAGAGAATTTTGAAGTGTGACAGATGGTCTTCGATAGTTAGAGGTTGGCATTCGTGAGTAAACATAGTACAGGCACGTAGCCAGGATTTTTTTTCGGGGGGGGGGGGGGGGGCAAGGCCTAATTGTTCGAAAGAAAGTATTTCCATGGCAAAAATAAAACAAAAGTTGCCCGGGAATATAGAAGGCCGGACGAATTTCGGGGAGGGCTCGGGCCCCCGGCCCCCCCCCCCCCCCTTGCCTACGTGCCTGACATAGTATGTATATATATCTTGTATATACTTCCATTTTCGCAGTGCAAAACAACGTTAAGTGCACAGAGCTTTCGGAGGAGGGCAGGGGAGGATCAATGCATCGACAGAGAATAAAAAAGATGGCTTTCGCCTTCGAGTCGTCTTAGGCGAATGCGTAAGGGACCCTGTGAGTTTTTAGTTGACCCCCTGAGAACTTAAAGGGGCCCTGCAACACTTCTTCAACATGGTAAGAAAACACCGCCGATCGGTAGTCCAGGCTCCTGTGAATATGGGAGCCAATCTTTATAGCGCAGCACGCGGCCTGGAATTTACAATTAATTTTCAAAGTCAGCAAGAAATCGTTGCTTCTTTTCTCGACAAATGATGCCAGATACCCAAATGACCGCACCATATGCACTGATTCACGGCCATTGGCTGACAATTGAGCATAGAGAGCTCAACCGGTTAAGTGCACACCCTGTTTGCTACCTTATACATGGGGGTAAGTGGATTAAAGGATGAAAAGGGAGGAAAAGAGTGGCGAGCATGCGTAAAATTTGCGCGAAATTGAACTACAACGTTGCTGTAACGTTTCCACATAAGCGAATTTAGGCGCTGCAGCCTAACGTAATGTTAGAATGCATTTTACGCACGATAGCAGTTCAAGCGAGTTACCAGTTTGGATCCGCCGCGGAGGCACCCATAAGGCGTCTTCGTGCCGAAAGGAAACAAGATGGATGTATACGAAGAGAGCTCAGGGATGTCACAAAGCCTTCCAGCGAGCTAGGTAGACATCGGCCCAGACAACTGCGGCTGTTGACGCCTAAAAGATATGTCTCGACGCTGTGTATGTTGCAAAGTTCCCACAGTCGTTGTCGGTTGTGTACGTCCTCAGCATTCCTCCTCTTCCTCCTCATCCAACTCCCGTCTGCACAGCAGCCACTCAAAGCTGTCCCTCGTAAGGGACATGAGATTCCTCTGTCCATTCATAGCTTTCGCAGTCTCAAAGAATACTTGCCGGGTACGTTGCGCCGCGCAGAATCATCCAGGGCTCTCTCGCGGGCTCGAATCCCAGCTCTATATCTGGATCACCAGTGGGGAGCCGCGAAGTCCCAGATTTAGAGGCGAGGTTGAACTTGAACCCCGGCATTCCAAGGTTGGTCGGCAGATGCGCCTGACGGAGTCTGAGGTGATTGAGCACGAAAGAGATGGCGTACTAAGTCTGTCTAGCGTATATATACTACAGGGTCTGAAAATCAGAACGTGACGGGTGCTAGAAAAGCGCAAAACGGCTATAGCACTGGAAAGTGCGTCTGCATGAACGTCCAAACTTGAATTTCGAAACTTGAACGTCCAAACTTGAATCGCGTCGCAGTGACCTTGAGCTGCCGGAGCGCAAGTGTGGCAGGCGTGACGTCACGCCACGTGATCCGCTGCGCTCGTTCGGAGCCTCGCCGATGCGGTACCACGTGACGAAGCCATAATGAAACAGTGAGCGAATAGCCTTTGTAAAACCAAGGCAAGCACACCTTTTGGTAGTGATAACTGCGTTTACAAGAGTTAAACCTAGGCCAACTTTTTCTTCTGTATATACCAAGGGTCTCAAAAACGCGGTCCACGGCTTCATACGGAATAAAGTTTTGTGACTTTGCTAAATAGTGCTCGCATTATTTTCTCGCCTATTGCAATGAATAGCGGGGTAAGCTACAGAGACGGTACTGGTTTCAAGCATTTTTTTTTTGTGTGAGCCACCACATGTGGTCACTATGAGTTGAAACATCACCGTGGTACGAAAACTATATTTCAGAATCGGCGTACAGATTTTAGTCTATGTGGAAACCAGTATGGACATGTTTTTCGAAACCTGACGTCAAATTCCCTTCAGAAATGACCCACATATGGGATATGGGAGAGGCGTTCTTTCAGGTGACATTTTGTTCAAGCTCTCTCCACAATTCAAGACGAACCATCTCGCCCAAAAAGAAGCATTGTTGGCTGCTCTATGTTGCACATAATCTTTACCGCCACACTGCCGCCAACAGCGCGCACGATACTTCCGCGGTACGTTACGACAGGCAGGAAACCCAGTCACGTGATCAGGCACTTCTCAGACTCCTCGCAACGTCTATTGTTTCTCGGCCGGAAGAAGGACAGCTGGAGCCCGTCAGGCCGGATTGGTTGTGAGGCAAGAGTTGGCTCTCGAAGGTTATGCGGGCGACCCGCACAGAAGGACGAACTGGCACGTCCGGCGCAAAGGAACCGACGAAAGGCATTAGCGAGCACACGCGAGATCGAAGCGCTAAGCCGCACTCGCTACGCGGAAGCTGTCGCCGGCGTCTTCAAGGTCGGGCAAGCCCTGCGCTAGCGCTGCATGCAGCCAGTGACGTCGCCAGCTGCTAGGCCGACAACTCGCGCGGGCTCACCTGGAGGAGGCGGAGGTAACAATGCGAGGAAACAAAGCAAGATGGCTGTGTTGCGTGAACAGGAATGTTGCCAAACAGTCACGCGCGAGTCTCCAGTTAATTATGTAAGCGCATATGTCGCTAACAGGCCCAAGAAGTAAGTCTCGAAAGATTTCGGGTTTGTTTGGTCTCGGTATTGCCAAAAAAAATTTAATGCGCGTAACTATAATGAGCGACTAAAACGCGCTCCTGGGCTAGTTAGTACATAGTTCATACTTATATAGTAATGGCACCAGAGGACGTTGCGAAGGGCAAGAAGGACAGGACAAGGACAGGACAAGTGCACTTGTCCTATCCTTTACGTGGCTTCTAATATGCGTGTTGGGCAGAACCAGCGGTATCAAGGAAGATGTACAGGTGGTGGCAGTCAGCATGCGAGACCAGGCTAGAACTATAACATCCCTTAAGCCTCGTTAACATTCGAAACATGGCGGCGGAGATATATAGAGGTCGTCGGAAGGAAGTCATTGCCAATGAAGCGGCACACTCCTGCCTGTGCGGCGGCGTTTACCTCGCTCAATAACATGTCCCGGGGCATCCCGGAGGTTAATGGTTACGTCATCACGATAACGTCAACATCATCTCCTTAAAACTAACACGCCAATGATGACAAGGCGCCTTTGACGACGATAGGTCCTCCTATCGAGACGTCGGCCAGACTATCTGAGGCACTTTCTCCTGTTCATTCAACTTATCCGCACAATGAGTAAAGTTATTAGTGAATCCCTTCCAAACTAATATTTCGGGCTTGGGCACCCAAATTAGAAGTTGTGCTGTTGCAAACTTCGTTTTCGTTGTTTTGGGACCGCGTTTATTGGAGGGAAACCGAATAGAATATGAAGCTCTTGCTCTGCAAGCAACAATACAGGGTGTCCCAGCTAACATAAGTGAAGCTTGAAGGAAAAAAGAAACAAGCAAATAAAAGTCACCCGATATACGACTATGAGATCTTGTTCGGTTGTCTCTCCCCTTACGACAGCAACACACATTTCCTCTGCTAATTGCTAGGTTAATTAGAAAATTAATAAAAATTAGAGACAACAGCTCGGTCAACTTGTACGGTTGTTGGGAGACTTGATGCACGCACGAAACCTCCTGCCTAAAATCAGTGTGACAGCCCTTTCAAAGGTCCGGATCGCTGTTTCATGCGGCAGAGGATATTGCACCGAACATGCGACGCGCTGGAATGCCTTCTCTTATGAAGCGGCAAGTACGTACTCCTTTGGTAAATAAATTGCGCTGTCCAAGTGATTATAAGTGGCGTAACCATGGAGTGTGCGTTGCTTCGGACAGAATTTTCACCAATTGTGAATGTTTCTTTCGCTTCTCGCACGCACCGGCAGCAACAGCTTCCCGGGCTGCCAACCGGTTCGTGCCGGTTCTCCTCGCTCGGGCGACGCGTCTTGGAGTCGGCGTCGCCATCCCACAGCCACACGACGCTTGTCCTTGTTGACGTCCCGTGTCGCTGATAATACTATGCACCAAGTGTAAAAGAGCGAGAAAAAAGATAGACCCGCGTGGTTTTTCTCTTTCTTTTTCCCTAGCGCTACTCTTGCTTTTTCGTTTTGCCCCCCTTACCCTTTCTCCCTGTTACAAAGCAGCTGCGCGCGGGTGCTGGATCGCGCCAGCGCGGAAATGGATAGGCTCGGCCGCTTCTGCGATAAACATGTGTACGACTATTCGCGCACCTGCCAGATATTGCGTGTATTCATATACGAGGCGTGCATGAGCTGAGTGAGATACGGCAGCGTCGGGCCTGCCTGTTTTTTGCTCATGCTGCGCACGTTTCGTGCGAGAACTGCGCTAAATTCTTTTCAGAATCGTGTTCTACCAAAACAAATTTCGCGGTTTCGAAGGAACCAGCATTCACTTAGACGCGCCTGAAGTGAAAATGTATACTCATAGTGAAAGCTTATAGTGCGCATCACCATCCCCTTGTAAACTCCGATACACTGTGGCACTATGCACTTACATTGTCACAGATGTCACGATGAGTTTCCGTCCTTATCTGAGGCCTTCAGTTGTATTCCGTCTGAGATGTAATTGAATGCCATGATCAATTTTTTAATGGGTGTTGTGAGAAGAAGTCATTTTAGAGTGCCGCCAAAGTTCTATGCAGAGGCCTACGAAATGTGCTAGTGCAGTCGTTACAACAGACCTGCGTAAGCAACTTTAGCATTGGCAAGTGTAATTCTATATACTGTGAACAGCAGGGATTGTGTACATGTACCTCGTTTCTGTTACTCTACCCCTCTTATCTTTCTTGACCATTTCCCTTTGCTCACCACATCCTTTGCAGGGTAGCAAACATGATGTTCGTCATAATTAACCTCCCTACGTTTTTCTCTCATAACTAACTGCTTCTCTTCTGACGCGCTTACAAAAGTTATATAAGCCTTCTCCGAACGTTTGAGCAAGTTGTGAAAGGCAACGTGGACACGCAGTGTGACGATACTGCAACGGAACGGTATCGTGCAGTTGGTGCTTACAAGCAAGCACATATATGGAGTATGAGTATAGCTCGGTGCTTATTCAGCGGGCGCGATACAAAGGTTCGGTGAAGACGTGTGTTTCGGTGTTGCAGTGTCCCATCAAGTGCACGCTGAACGCGACGTTTCTCGGTGAAGAGATGCCCAACTTCGACTCCTGCTCGAGAATTAAGAATGATCGCTAAAAAAAAGAAACCTTTCGCGGCAAATGCCGAAGGATCTTCACTTGAGCTGATTCCCACGCCATGCGGGGACCCCGCGTAATAACTTTCTTCAACAACACATAAGCTTTCGCAGCACGTGGGACGTTTAGCTAATCGACATGCTCTGTTTGCCCCCGTTTGATGCATCCCTCGCTCGCGCTTGCTCAATCTACAGCATAGTTTATGCGACAGTCGTTATTGACTACCGGTGAGCACGCGATAAAGCGCTGAGGGCAAAATGGACTCAAGCAGCGATCTATAATGCGTGCGGAACATTAAGGCGCCCCTAATGAGCTTTCCAGATAGAGGAACACTAAACAGAACTATTAAGCGATGTAAGCTTGCACTGCTCTAGCAGCGAATGAAACACTCTGAGCGCGAGGGGACACGTTGAACAAAGGGCACTGTACACAAGGAATTGGTCTCGACGACCTCAGTATTTCATACAAGTACACCAGAGGCAAATCTGGCGCTAGTGCCTATGGGAGCTGCAACGCATAGAGCTTAAGCCAGCGTGGGAACGATGTGTAGTACATGGATTCGCCTAAGCTTCGCTCTTTCGGCTCCCTGTGGCTCCGTGTCGCCTGCAGTCGCTATCCAGCCAAAATTCAGCAGTCCCACTTCACAGCTTGACCCTTTTAGAATGACTAATTCAGATCAGCTTGCGAGGTTCACAACTAGCCATTCTGTTTTCCGAAACAAAAGCCCAAATCCCAAGAATAAACAAAGCCACAAGTGCATTCGAAGCCGCAAGCACGAAGACTAGGAAAATCCACGCACTTCTATTCCTTCCCGTGGAGGTTGAACGATCGCAGCGCCACTGTTCCCCCTACCCTAGTAGCACCGCATGTTGACACAACGTTGCCGCCACATTGAGAAAGTTGCTTCAACGTTGTGGCAAATATATTGTAGGAAACTCTATGGCGACGCCGTCTTAAAATTATGTCAACCTGTCGCATCACACGGTGACAGTAAATGCTATAGCCCAAGATAAAGTGCGTTGTAACAGCAACTGAATTGATATTCCGGGGTTGATGTAAGCCGTTGACACCTAAAGCTCAAAAGCATGTGACGGCGAGGCCTCGCGCCTCTACATCGTAACGCTTGTGGAGACGTGCGCCACTTTGACCGTATCACCGCGGCTTATCTCGGACAGTAACCGCAACGCAAACGGTCCTCTCTGATAAGTGTAGACGAAGCGCGTAACGGCTACAAGGACCTCGTGTTTTTATCTCTGCACTGACACGTAACATAGGCAAATACGCGCAGCGTATAAGCGCTGTCCTTGCAATTGTATATGCCGGAAGTTGTCGCATTCCGTGTCCATATTATACACACTCTGCTTATGTGAATGTAGTACTCCCCCTTCCCATATTTATTCCATCATGTACCTTTGTGTTATTCACAACCTCCTGTGTTATGGTCAATTGGACAGTGTGCGTCTAATAATCATAATAATAATCTGTGGGGTTTTACGTGCCAAAACCCCGAAATGACTGTGAGGCACGCCGGAGGGCTCCGAACATTTCGACCATCTGGTGTTCTTTAACGTGCACTGACATCGCACAGCATACACGGGTCTCTAGCATTTCGCCTCCATTGAAATGCGACAGCCGGGGTCGGGATCGAACCCGCAACCTTCGGGTCAGCAGCCATTCACTGTAACCACTTTAACACCGAAGCGGACAGTGTGCGTACAGGTGTACTATTGTTCGCATCTGCAATTAAGTTTTTTTAGGTGCGCTGAAGAACGCAAGCCAAAATCATACAAACGCCTCAAAATATTCGACGAGAATATGTGTGTTAACGCGCTTATCCACGTACTTACGCACTCACACAATTGCGTTCTTCTTTCTTTTTTTTTTCGTATTACTGTGAACTACAGCCATGGCCGTTCTGGAGAGAGCGCGTCTCCAGGCCGGCCGTGCTAGATCAAAACGGCAACTTGAAAAAATAAAAATAAAATAAATTCGCGTGCTAAGGCACAAACTATTTTTCGTATCTACAACAAAACAAATAAAAGTTTGGCTTTGCATTATCGTTGAACCACGCTTAATTTCTCGTTTACGTAGTATATAGACGAGCGAGCATTAATCGAAAGGTAAATTGATAAGCGCAAGGTGTGCACAAGGGCACCTAAGTAAGAAACACGGACAAGTGCAAAGAGCAACACGGAGAAGCGTTGTCCCTATATATAAGCGTCTCTTCCTCTACATAACCACAAACAACAACATGTTATTGTGTACAGTTGCGGATACCAATTTACCTTTTAACTAAGGATCTACTCGCCCAGCAACCATAATAACCCACAGTAAGCAAAACGCGAGAGAATTCAGCGCACAAATCGAAATAATGAAATGCCGGCGAGCCGGCGAAAACGCTCGCTGTTCGACAAAGGAAAGCGAGTGACGCTTCTTTGGCTGCCAGCTCCATCCCATGAACGAGCGACGCACTAAGCAACTTGCCCCGCATTTTTGAATCTCGGAAGCCTCGTCACATCGTGGTTCTAATACTCTTTTGTTTTTTTTCCTGCATGGTTCCGACCACATTTCGATGGCGAAATGACCAGAGAGGAAGGAAACGAATCGACACTCAGCATCAAAGAACTCGTGCATTGATTGCGTTCATGTAAAAGAAAAAAAATCGTCATTTTGTTAAAATATCAGGTCGTTGCTCAGCGTAGTCAGGCTTCGCGCCACACATGTGGGGGTCCTGAAGCATTTCAACTAGTCAACAGAAAGAGCTGGACAAGCGATTTTCCAAATAGTACTATTCCGTATTCCGTGGTACGGCATAGGCGCATAGATTATCACTCAGAAAACCAGCCCCATGTAACGGCCTTTGAAGCACTGTTGTCGAGGGTAATGCCGGAATCTTCTTTCACGCATTCTTTACCTCAGAAGGGCTATTTTCGATGCGTGCTTAGGAAATTTCTTGCAGTTTGATTTATTTTACTCATGGGCATTTTCCGACAGGCATGCGTATAATATATGCAAATTTCATGCCTGCGCAAAGTAGGAGTCCTGCACACAGAAAGTTCCCTCCGAAAATTCTGGCTCCCTGCTTTTCAGACGACGACCACATATAAGTCCACAATGTGGCGCAGAGACGTCACAACAACGCAAACGTTGGCATTCGGGGTTTTTTGAGACAATCCACGTCGCTCGAAACAAACGTTTTGCCGAAGTGTAGGAACCAGGGTTATCACATGCGGCTCTGTCAGATCGGAACACGTAAGTGACGCTTCCACGAGGAAGAAAGCCACCGATATTTCACCCATCTGAACGCTATTGCATACCCAGGAGCCACCCAAAAGTCAAATGTTCCAATAGAACAGCTGGAGTCAAACCAGTTGGCCAATGATAGCACCCGTCTGGGATTAAGTAAAGAAGAGAACCAGAAGGAGCGAAGAACACGATGCTCGTGCATTACATTCTGCATTGCCCTGTTATTTACCCATTTCCCGCGCGATAACGAATATACGTATAGAGAGAAAGATAAAGGATAGGCCAGAGGAAATCTACGGTTTGCTACCCTGTGCTTCGGAAGGGGAAAGGGGCTGTAAAAGAATGAAAGAGGAGAAGAGTTTGTGACGATACTATATATACGAATTCATGGCTATAGCACAGCCCAAGTAAGACACTACATCGACTGTGAACAGTCACAATTTGTCATTTAGTACGGTTTCTCGAGCCTCTGATTGGCTCGTCAGCTCAACAACGTCCTCAGAGCGGCTCGCGTGGTAGTTCGGGAGTTCCAGTGCCATAGGATTTTGTTTTCTGGGAGAGGGCAGTTGTCTAGCTGGCCTAGTGCGGCTAAGAGGGCTTCTCTTTCGGAGTTAAAGCAAAGAAGGTGCGCGATTGTTTCACTGCACCAGCAAAGTTCACATAACGGGCTATCGGCCATTCCAATAATAATTGAATAAGCATTTGAGCAGGCCACTGCAAGACACAGACGGACCCCCAGGGTAGAGTGCGTGGAAATCACCCACGTTTACAAGCCCGTGCCTGCATACCTTGGACCCTGACGTCTAAGTGCGTAACACGAATATATTTATTACTCTATCCCTTCGGCCCGGCATCAGTAACACTATCGTGGTGCACTACCATCATAACTTCAATAACAGAAGGACAAGAGCATCGCAGCAATTATGCAGCAAACTCCTCTCTCTCTCTCTCTGTAGGTATGTGTGCGTGCGCGCGTGTGTGCACGGACACTTACGCCTCTAGGCGTTCTTCTTTCACTTTCGTGCAACCGCGCGCAAAGTTGCAATCTGCTCCGAAGTGTGGAGTGACGCACGTGACATATTTCGCTACCGCTACGTACCAGGTACAACGTGAGGCAAGCAGATATCCAAGGCCAGGCAACCCCCCCTGGTTCCCTAAAAAAACCGGACCCAACCAGTTTGCCACGAGCCGACCACGTCAGCTTATAAGTAGTCAACGGCAGTTTCACCAATCGCGAGGGGTCTCGCGCTCGCTCTCACGGCGCGAGACCTTGTTTACAACGGGAGCACCAACCACCATTATCACAGGCATGCACGTGTAGTGGAGAGCGTTTGTTGTTTTCACTTTTGTTCGAGTGAACTTTCCGGTGCGAATTAATTTGCCTCGACGTCACCAGGGGACAACCTGCCTCCGTTGCGACACGTTCAGTTACAGCTCATGCATATATATCGCACCTTCTCGTTGCATCAAGGCAGAAAACTGCATACATCGCCGGTACGCGCCACGCATTTAAAGTGGGGCAAGCGACATTGTCGTTGAGCTAACCAGCCGCAGCTCGTCTTGGCTTGGCTCAAGCGCGATTTTGGAAGCGCTTGAAGATGTGCTCGAAAGTCGAGAAGAAGACAGAGTTAGGCGCCCTTGGCAGCACATTTCTCATTGGTTGCGGGTTGAAGCGATTGAGCGCGTGCATTCGAAAGAAAGAAAGAAAGAAAGAAAGAAAGAAAGAAAGAAAGAAAGAAAGAAAGAAAGAAAGAAAGAAAGAAAGAAAGAAAGAAAGAAAGAAAGAAAGAAAGAAAGAAACCGTCGGATCCGCCAGTCGCCATAGTTTTTTGTTTGCTCTGAATGGACCAGAGGGCTGCTACAGCCCCTGATTGGCTCGAAATGCCGCCATTGCAGAATTCGAGAATATGGAAAAAGTCGCAAGATGTTCGCAATAGTACCCCCGCTCGAGGTCACCCTAAAACGCTGTGGAGAAGGAAACAATATTTATTGAAAACGGCAAGATTTGGAAGGATTGGCTCCCTCCCCTAGGTGGCAGCCATGAGTCCCTGTGCTCTGGCGGCATCCTCAGCTTGCCGAAGTGTTATTAAAAAAAAAAACCAATACTAACCAGGCCTGCGGTCAGGCCTGTAGCCAGGAGGGGGGGGGGGCGAAACTTTGTTAGAGGGGGTGTTTTACCGAAAATAAATAATGAAAAATGGTGGTTTTCTCGAATAGTCAAGGCCTTCAGCAAGTGCGCCCCCCTCCTCCCTCAACCTACCGTATATACGGCATTGTTGCTAGAGAGTTTAGCGATTACCTCGAAGATTCTAGCCTGGTTCATTGCCCGCTTTGCTACTCCGGGAGTCGGGTGTTGGGTATGGTATATACAACGATCACACGTACACACAAATAACACATACAGTTACGCACACACATATACACAAAACAATTATTCATACATTTTTGTTAAGGCGTGTAGTCCTCAGAAACACCAACAGCGCTCTTGTTTTGATGATCGCGCAGACGCTGCTTGGCCACAGGCCGAGGAAGTGCCGCAGCTATAGTACATATCCTATGCACCTTCATCCAATAACAATAATATTATCTGGGGTTTAACGTCCCAAAACCATGATATGATTATAAGGGACGCCGTAGTGGAGGGATCCGGAAATTTCGAACACCTGTGGTTCTTTAACGTGCACCTAAATCGAAGTACACGAGCCTCAAACACTTTCGCCTCCATCGAAAATGCAGCCGCCACGGCCGGGATTCGGTCCCGTGACCTTCGGGTCAGCAGTCGAGTGCCGTAACCCCTAGACCACCGTGGCGGGGCTGTGCACCTTAATCTGCCACTGACTATGCCGTTATTACTTTGAACGTAGTATACACTCCTGAGAAGCAAGGGGCCTATGTTTTCGTCACGTTACCCAACCAAACATAACCGAGGACGCCGAGTATAGCGTACATCGTTGGCTGTTCAGCAAACATCTAGATATCCCGCTTTCACCGGTAGAGCACAAAGTAAAGAAACAAAACCTAGAAAACAAAAGACAAGAGCAGCAGAAGGTGGAAACTGAGCGATGTTTCGCAGCACAGTGAGCTGTAAGTGGAGCTCGCCGTGAATCTAGGCCGGCGACGCGAATGCTTTCGCGCAGAGGCGAGTTCAGAATACCAATCGAGTCGGTGGGAAATCTGTCCCTACTCTCGGTGGCGGGACAGTTCCAGACTCTAAATGAGCGCGCATTCATGGCTTGTTTGTACGGTTATTTACGCGTTTCTCAAGACATTTTGAGCTCACGAAGATGTATGTTGCGATGGAGACATGTACCTGCGAGTTCCCGTCGAATCGGCAGCTCGTAGGATTAAACGAAGTGGAAGGTTTCCATCTGCGCAGTTCGAAAGGACCGTCGGACGCCGGATATATGGCAAACATACAGTCGTGAGCAATATAAGAGGGAACACTGAAATTACCAGTAAAAAGAGGCACTGACACGAAAATTTTCAGTCGTCGTCTCTTTGCGTCAAATGAAAGACCAAGCCCTCGAGAGCCTAGAAAAGGTAGTGCTGAGTAGAGCACTGCACGGGCCGGATTTTACGGCCCGGGCCCGGCCCGGGCCCGCTTTATGAAGCCCGAGCCCAGCCCCGACCCGTGGTTCCAAGCGCGGGCCCGGCCCAGGCCCGGACGTACATGACCGAACCCAGCCCGAGCCCGGCCCCGGCCCGTGGTTCCAAGCCCGGGCCCGGCCCGGGCCCGGGCGTTCATTACTAAACTAATACAGGGCGCGCTTGTTCATGACCAGACCCGACCCGGGCTCGCTAGAGGATATTAGTTGTTGATGATGATTATTAAGGATGCCGTGCGCTTTGTAGCGGACGATCGGATGGAAAATCCGGTGTGTACATGCATCGAAATGTTGTTTTGCCTGCGGTGGTAGCTCAGCGGTTAATCTGTTTCGCTGTTAAGTCCTAGGACGCGGGTGCGATTCCCGCGGCCACGGCGGCCGCAATTTGATGGGGGCGAAATGCAAGAACACCCGTCTATATACTTATCTTTAGATGCACGTTAGAGAACTCAAGGTGGTCTAAATTAATCCGGTGCCACTACGGCGTGCCTCGTAATCATATCGTGGTTTTGCACGTAATACCAAGGAATATAAATGAAATGTACCGTATGTGTCAACCTAGAATAAAAGACCGAAATCTTTATTCCTCTCATGGGAACAACCGTGATGTGGCCCATTGTTGGTGCTGTCTCATATATATATATATATATATATATATATATATATATATATATATATATATATATATATTGTAGCGAAGCGTTCGAACTTCGTAATGGGTCGTCCTCTCGAGCACCTTCTAGTGGGTCGCCCTCTCCGGCTCGAAGAGAACGCAGCTCGCGCTGAGAGTCGGCCCCGCCTTGACTGTCGCTGTATCGTCGAGTATCGCCGCCGCTAATAAACCTCTTTATAATTTGGTGGAGAGTGCTGGGCCTTCACAACAACCTCGGCCCTCATTCGATGCCCCTGGCTCTTCGATCCCGGACCCTGCCGCCTACCATGCTTCAAGACGCCTCCCAGCAAACGCCCCCGCCCGCACCGACCTCATGTCCTGGTGTCCCTCGTATTCGCGACCCTCCCGTCTTCACTGGCGCCGATGGTACCGATGTGGAGGACTGGCTCGCGATTTACGAGCGCGTGAGTGTCCCCAATAAATGGGACGAGGCAGGAAAATTGACTAACCTGGTTTTCTACGTCGCGGGTGTGGCGGGCCTGTGGTACAACAACCACGCATCCGATTTTACGACGTGGTCCGACTTCAAGACCGCTATTATCAACGTGTTTGGCCGCCCTGCCGTTCGTAAGCTGCAGGCCGAACAGCGCTTACGTGAACGCGCTCAGCAGGCCGGCGAATCCTTCACCAGTTACATTGAAGACGTCCTCGATTTCTGTAAGAAAGCCGACGCCACCATGTCCGAGTGTGACAAGATCAGGCACATCATGAAAGGCATCGACGACGACGCCTTCACCATGCTGCTCGCCAAGAACCCCAGCACAGTGGCAGAGGTCATAACGCTCTGCCAAAGCTATGAGGAGCTGCGCCGGCAGCGATCGATGACCCGTCGCTCTCCATCACGCGACGCCGAGCTCGCTGGCTTGTCGACCGTACCCGACCACTCCGCATTGCTCGCAGAGATGAAGACATTCGTGCGCGAGGAAATCGCGCGCCAGTTCTCTCTGCTGGACTTTGCTCGCCCTCGGTACGCTCAACAGCCGTCGCCCACCCTTCTGCCTCCCCTCCGTCGAGCAATCGAGCAGGAAATCGCGGAGGTCATGCCCGAGTACCACCAGCACCATCCGGCTCCTGCACCTTTGAGCTACGCCCAAGTTGTCGCAAGAACGCCCCCACCAATCGCTACGGCTGCCCCACACATTTACGCCGAAGCCTCCGCTCGACCTCACTCTTTCGAAGCGGATGTACCGGTAACCTACGCTGACGTCACGCACAGGCCACGACTGCAGCCCACCATGCAGTCCTATCAGTTGCCGCCCCGTCCATCCCGTCCTGCACCATGGGCGGGCCCTGCCCCAGCGAACCGATGGCGCACACCTGACAATCGCCCCATATGCTTCGCATGTGGTTACGCCGGCCACGTGGCGCGCTATTGCAATCGCGTGCAGCCGCCTAGAGACGTGTCGCCTGCCACCAGCCAGTCGAACCGCCCATATTACGACCCACCTGCGCCTCCGTCGCCGACGTCTCGCCCAGCTGCATCTACCCGCCGTTCACAGTCACCACGACGCCGCTCGCTGTCACCGATGCGGCCACGTCCGGTCCCACGCGATCAGGAAAACTAGTCGTCGCAGTCCACGAGGCAAGGGCTGCGACGCTATCGAACTGCGAAAGCCCTCAGCGAAGCCCATCGAACGTGATAGACGTTTTTGTGGACGGTGTTCGCGCCTCTGCCCTTATCGATACTGGAGCCGCCGTATCCGTTATGGACGCTAAACTAAGCCGCCTGCTACGAAAAGTGACGACGCCACTTTCCGGGCTCTCCCTCCGTACAGCCAGCGCCCAAAGTATTCACCCGACGGCGGTATGCACCGCCCGCGTCATCATTCAGGACGCTCTGTACGCCGTCGAATTCATTATAATTTCTTCATGCTCTCACGATGTCATCCTGGGATGGGATTTTCTCGCCCGCCACGACGCCGTCATTCATTGCGCACCAGCCGAAATAGAGCTCTCACCATTCTCAGATTTGACGCCGGCAGACAGTTCATCGGCTGCGACCAAGGTATTCGTCAAAGACGACATCACAGTTCCTGCAAATTCGTCAACGGCTGTGTCACTCTAATGCACCGGTCTCTGCGACGCCGTTGCACTCCTTTCTCCATGTGACCGCGTTTTCACTAGGAAAGGCTTGCTGGTGCCATTTGCGACCGTGGAAATCACTCAGGGCGACACGGATATTTTTGTGACCAACCCATCCCCGTTCATTGTTACGTTGGTGCGAGGGGAATGTCTCGGCAGAGTGGAACCCCTCGAAGACGCACAAGTTGTGGACGCACCCGACGACACGCACTGTCCCAGTTCCCGTACGCTCAGTGCTGTTTCCACGTCCGATTCGTCACCTGCTGATGTGTTTAAGTCCTCCATTGCTGACAACCTCACATCGGTCCAGCGTTCCCAACTTCTGTGCCTGCTGGACGAATTTCGTTCTTCTTTCGATATCGGGCAAACTTCTCTTGGCCGCACTTCCGTTGTTACGCATCGCATCGACACTGGCGCCCAACCACCACTGCGGCAACGTCCATATCGCGTGTCTCCCGCAGAACGTCAGGTCATTAATGAGCAAGTCGACGATATGCTTCGACGCGACGTTATTCGGCCCTCGGACAGCCCATGGGCGTCTCCCGTTGTTCTCGTTGCGAAGAAGGACGGTTCCGTGCGGTTCTGTGTGGACTACCGACGGCTCAACAAGATCACTCGCAAGGATGTTTATCCGCTGCCGCGAATCGACGACGCGATTGACAGCCTGCAAGGAGCCGAATTCTTTTCATCTCTTGATCTGCGCTCGGGGTACTGGCAAGTGCCCATGGCGGATGACGCTCGACCGAAGACAGCCTTTGTCACGCCCGACGGCTTGTACGAGTTCAACGTCATGCCGTTCGGTCTGTGTAATGCGCCCGCGACCTTCGAGCGCATGATGGACACCGTTCTGCGCAACTTGAAATGGCACACGTGCTTGTGTTACCTGGACGACGTCGTGGTTTTCGCTCCGGACTTCTCCACGCATCTCCAACGTCTGCGGCATGTTTTGACGCGTTTGCGGAACGCCGGCCTCCAACTGAATCTGAAGAAGTGCCGATTTGCAGCACGGCAGCTGACAATCCTCGGCTACGTCGTGTCCAAGGACGGAATTCTTCCCGATCCGACCAAGCTTCGGGCCGTGGCCGAATTTCCCAAACCTACGTCCGTCAAAGAACTGCGCAGTTTCGTAGGACTGTGTTCGTACTTTCGACGCTTCATACGAAACTTTGCCACCATCATATCACCGCTGACGAAGCTTCTTGGAGGTAACGGACCCCTAAAGTCGTGGTCGTCCGAGTGTGACGACGCGTTCGCAAAGCTCCGTCGTTTGTTGACGTCTCCTCCCATACTACGCCACTACGATCCTACGGCCCCAACGGAGGTACACACGGATGCCAGCGGTGTAGGCCTCGGCGCTGTCCTTGCGCAGCGCAAGCCAGGGTTCCCAGAATATGTCGTGGCATACGCAAGCCGTACGCTTACCAGAGCCGAGACCAATTACACGGTCACGGAAAAAGAGTGCCTGGCGATCATCTGGGCCCTTACAAAGTTCCGACCTTATTTGTATGGCCACCCATTTGATGTCGTCACCGACCATCATGCACTATGCTGGCTGTCGTCACTGAAGGATCCCTCAGGCCGTCTCGCCCGCTGGGCGCTTCGCCTGCAAGACTACGACATCCGAGTGCTGTACCGCAACGGACGCCAGCATGCTGACGCCGACGCCCTCTCGCGCTCTCCCTTGCCTGACGACAATGCCCTTTGCTCAGTATCTCACATAGCTGTTGCTTCAATCGACGTTCACACCATCGCTACCGAACAGCGCAAGGATAAATGGATCACCTCGCTGATCGACTTGCTCACTGATCCGTCCGCAACACCATCCACTCGCGCGTTGCGTCGTCAAGCCCACCATTTCGCCCTTCGCGACGACCTACTGCACCGACGCAATTACGACGCCGACGGCCGCCAGTGGCTACTAGTGATACCCCGCACTCTGCGTTCTGAAATATGCGAGGCCTTCCACTCTGACCCGCAATGCGCGCACTCTGGGGTATCCAAAACTTACCACCGCATTCGACAACGATACTTCTGGCGAGGGATGTACCGCTACGTGCAGAAGTTCGTTCGCTCCTGCCTCGATTGCCAACGCCGAAAACCTGCAACGCACGTGTCGCCACCAGGTCTACAACCATTACCGTGCCCTAACCGTCCGTTTGGGCGCGTGGGCATCGATTTGTACGGACCACTTCCTCTGACTTCGGCTGGCAACCGCTGGGCCATCGTCGCTGTTAACCATCTAACGCGATACGCCGAAACCGCCGCCCTCCCAGCGGCTACAGCGCGCGATGTTGCCTCCTTCCTACTACACCGATTCATACTGCGTCACGGACCACCCCAAGAGCTTCTCAGCGATCGAGGCCGTGTCTTCTTGTCGGAAGTCGTGGAAGCCATTCTCAAAGAGTGCCATGCTGTTCACCGCAAAACTACTGCTTACCACCCGCAGACGAATGGCCTAACCGAACGCTTTAACCGCACGCTCGGCGACATGCTCTCGATGTACGTCGCCGCCGATCACACCAATTGGGATGCCATTCTTCCCTTCGTCACCTACGCCTATAACACCGCCCCTCAGAGCACTACTGGTTTTTCACCCTTCTTCTTACTGTACGGAAGGCACCCGTCGCACACCATGGACACGATACTTCCATACAAGCCGGATCGCTCTGAATGTGCGCCTATTTCTGCCACAGCCAGACTTGCTGAGGAGTGTCGTGAGCTCTCCAAGACCTTCACTACGTATAACCAAGAGCGGCAGAAGAGCATTCGCGGTGACAACACCACTTCTGCGCCCACGTTCCTCCCTGGAGCGCTCGTTTGGCTCTCTGTCCCTACCACTGCAACTGGCCTTTCTTCCAAACTACTGCCCAAATACGAAGGCCCATACCGTGTCGTCGAATGCACATCCCCGGTCAACTACCTCATCGAACCCATAGAACCGTCTTCGGACATGCGCCGTCGAGGGCGCGACATTGTCAACGTGGAGCGCCTGAAGCCCTACCACGACCCCCTCATAGTGACTAGTTGCTAGGTCGCCAGGTGGCTCCCTTTTCCTACCCGGGGGTAATTGTAGCGAAGCGTTCGAACTTCGTAATGGGTCGTCCTCTCGAGCACCTTCTAGTGGGTCGCCCTCTCCGGCTCGAAGAGAACGCAGCTCGCGCTGAGAGTCGGCCCCGCCTTGACTGTCGCTGTATCGTCGAGTATCGCCGCCGCTAATAAACCTCTTTATAATATATATATATATATATACGTGATCTGGCGTGTTTATAGGAAACCCACCACGATGTACTTAGTGCCAATCTATATCTATACTGGTGAAAAAAAAAGCACTTCAACTGTTTTTCTATTTTTATTGCTAAGCTTTACTAAGAGCCAGCTCTTTGCCCGTGTCACTTCAGCTTGGCACAGTATCCCTTAGACCATGCAATGCATAACGTTCGCGTGTGCTCGAAGGCCCGACTTACCGAGTCCGGCCCGGCCCGCAGCCTCAAGCCCGGGCCCGGCTTAGTCCCGCGGCTTCAAGCCCGGGCCCGGCCCGGGCCCGCACTTTCACGCCCGAGCCCAGCCCGGGCCCGCCGAAAAACGCTTCGGACGGCCCGGGCCCGTGCAGTGCTCTAGTGCTGAGCGCGAGTGCACCCTGAAAAAGTAATTACAGCATGTTTTTAAAAGCTAGTTTTGGTTCCTACTGTACCCTGACGTCACCACACGGTATGAGCTTCTTGTGACGTGCTCGCACAATATATAGTGACGTTTCCACGGCCGCTCCGCACCGTGGCTCCGTTGGTGACGCACAAGCGGTCATTTTGAATGTTTTGGTGACTCACATGTGGCCATTTTGGAAGTTTTGGTACCTGACGTCATCACAACTAGCCAGACTGCTGCGTGAAGTCACCAGAATTAGTACTGTAGCCTGACGTCAAGCTAGTGTCGATGTCGGTAGGTGCGCCATGGAAAACTTGACCTTAATGTCAAAATGAGATATCAGCATTTCCTGAGCTTCACACTTGCTCAGAGCCGTCTCAGCATACGGGAGATTTGTATGGCAGTGTAAACTCGCCTTGGAAAAAGTGTCAGTACCCCTTTAAAAGGTCGTAGCGGCTAAACGCACTTGGCAAACGCAACAGTGTTCATAATACTAAATGCTCAAGCGGAGATTAATATCGGTACATTAAAAGTAATCAATGATTAAACACGAATTCGGTGTTCGCCTTTATATTGCTCACGACTGTATCTTGGCCGCCTTCGTCGGCCCAGGGTGCGCAGCGAGCGCAGGTTATCGTGCTTTCGCTTCGAATCTTGAAGCGAAGCTTTTATAACTCGCAAATTTCGGCGGCGTCGTGCCCGAAAAGCGCGGCGTCGGCGAGCGTACAGAAATGCGGCCCTTGAAGGTGCGCCGGTCGCGCACGTACTTATATTAGCCTATTTCCAATAACTGATATCAGTTATTCGAAAGAGCATATGCTCTCTCGATCGTGGGCTTGTGGGCGATCAGCCGTTTCTGATATGGCAATCTGATCATTTATCGAGATGATTTGTCATTTCACGTTGCTACATTTCACTGTTGCCTGGATATGAACGCGTGACCGTCGTTTTTGCCTATAGCAGCTGAAGCATTGCGCTTCTAAGCACGCGGATATAGATAGATAGATAGATAGATAGATAGATAGATAGATAGATAGATAGATAGATAGATAGATAGATAGATAGATAGATAGATAGATAGATAGATAGATAGATAGATAGATAGATAGATAGATAGATAGATAGATAGATAGATAGATAGATAGATAGAAAAGTGGTACGACAGGCACACAGACGCAAATATTCGCCTGCCCCAGTTTTCCGGACTAGGCAAGGGCTCCTGAATTTTCAATTTCTTTTTTTTGTCTGGATTGTTTATACAGTTCAGACATGCGTGGCATGCCAGGTAAGCGAACAGTGTACGTCAAGCGACCACCCGGGGACCTTTCTTGACGTCACTGGAAGCTGCTTCTCAATAGTGTCTCGCGAAAGCGAGGCCTCCTACGTAATTGTCTCTCGGCCGGTGTTCGCCCTTAATGACCGGTTGACAGGAGGCGCAGTGCATGCAGACA
Organism: Rhipicephalus sanguineus; assembly: GCF_013339695.2. Classification (NCBI taxonomy): domain Eukaryota; kingdom Metazoa; phylum Arthropoda; class Arachnida; order Ixodida; family Ixodidae; genus Rhipicephalus; species Rhipicephalus sanguineus. Next base: position 131,944,795 of record NC_051181.1, on the reverse strand, counting down.
ACAAGTGCGCGCAAAACACCCACAGGAAAAAGTACAGCTTGTTCCTTCTGACGCATGTTTGTGACACCCTTTTGTGTTTTCCTCTATCGCTAGACACGGCGTTCACCGTCTCAGTAGGTCGCATGGCGCACGCAGTGCTATTTAAAGGCGAACAAGTGACGTGCAACAAAGTGTTTGCACATTGCATTGCTTGGCCACGTGCTGGATATCCAAGACGAGTGCGTTGCTCCTGACACTGAACAAACAACCTACGACTGAGCAATATCTTATTGTCTAGCTTAGCAATAGCTAGGCTATGCAAGGACTATCAGGCATGCCGTATGGGGGGAGGGGGGGGGGGACTTCGCGCACATATCTACCACCTGAGGCTCTTTAACGTGCACCTAAATCTAAGCACACGGGTGTTCTTTTCATTTAGCCGGCATCGAAATGCGTCCGCCGTGGCCGGCATTCGAACCCACACCCTCGAACTTTAATAGCGTGAAACCTTGCTACTACGGCGGTTTCGATTAAGTTTGTGCAGCAATGATATATGTGTGCGCATGTCATCGCGCATTTTCTTTGAATGGTCCATTGCCTTTTCTGACACAGTTTCGTTAACAACTTTGTGTTACATATCATAGGAGCAGGAACATCACATCACCATAATCTATCACAGCTACAGTATAAGGAATGAAAAAAAAAAAAACGTGAAAATTCAACGTAATACGACGGCACCTTATATTAATTTTTAGTATAGTCTTAGGTGTGTAACGATGTTTTAAACGAAACATATGAAGATATCAAATGTTGCCAGACACGAAAGGGAATCGAAGTTGCGGCCTCTCACTCAATTGTAGAACACCTAGCCACTGAGCCGTCTCTCTCTCTCTATCTCTCTCTCTCTCTCTCTCTCGCTCACACACACACACACACACACACACACACACACACACACACACACACACACACACGCGCACGCACGCACGCACGCACGCATACACACACACACACACACACACACACACACACACGCACGCACGCACGCATACACACACCCACATACACACACACACACACGCACGCACGCACGCATACACACACACACACATACACACACACATACACACACACATACACACACACACACACACACATACACACACACACACACACACACACACACACACACACACACACACACACACACACACACACACGCGCGCGCACGCGCACGCACGCACACACATACGCGCACTCCAACATTGAAAATAAACACGGACTTCAAGCTATTGAGGTTTCTGTCTCAGTATTATTCCTTAACTGGTGATTTTGAAAACCCTATCTTTTGCAAAATACGTGTTTGAATCTAAATTTATGTATATTGAACATCTAACGCCTGCAACTTCTTCTAGACACGCATTTCGTTAAAAAGAAATCCCCGCCAAAGCACACCGTACAGATGGTTGACCCTGAAACGTGCGGCCCCGGTGTTAATCACTGGGTTAATTCCGACGGTTAATTAAAGTTTTCCCAATTATTGGTTAAGTCTGTCGAGAAATCTCAATCGGCGTTTGCCGCCCGTGTGTCCCCTTCTTGATTTTCAGTGGAACAGTGGCGAGTAGTTGGGTTTGGCCAATTTCTCTAACACATACACGCCAGAACGAAAGACGGGTTTTTTTTTTTTTCATGGGGCTTGTGGGTTCTGATCCCAACGACGGAAAGGTTGATGATTTTTCGCCCACTTGGATTCATTTTAATTTACGTCACAATTCGTACGCTACCGTCCAAGACAGCAATTAACGTCCTCTATGCTTTCCCAGGCCTAATTGTCTGTTCGATTCATACGCGCTAGGACTCTTTGCGTACACAGGTCGGGCTAATTTCGTTTTCGCTTAGCCATACACAGCTTGGCTGAAAAAATCTTCAAGCACGTTTACTGACAACCGCGGTACGCTTGACCTAACCTTCTTTGGACTTGTGACGCTGTATGAGCGAGCCGTAGGCCTTGGTAGTCACGACGTCTACAAGGGCAGCGAGATGAAACCTTCGATGGCTGAATCGGTAAGAAATTCTTATCCTCGGAAAATAACCAAGGTCGCCCAGCAGAGTAATAATGTAGGCTGGCGAGATCAACGACTCGGAAAGAAGAAATGAGTTGTACGAATGCCAGCTCGATATCTCGATCGGTAATTCACTGACCTTATAGTGAATCGGGTTCTCTTCATTTGTCCAGTGCACGCGCACGCGCACAAGAAAATAAGAACTTTCGAGATAAGGCTCACTGAAAGGCAGCTCGTGTATATTGCAAGCACAGGTATGTACGTGTTCTCGGGTATCGTCTAATTTGAGATCGAAATACGCGATAAAGGAATTTCGAAGGCCTCCCCGATGCGCTTCTTCCATTCTTTTATTTTCTGTCGCTTTGTATTAGTTTAACCTTGAGTCCATAGGAAATATTAACTCTTTAAGCCCTAGCGTCCTCAATTGAGGACACCACACAAAATTTCGCCTAACACCTCGGAAACGAAACCAAAACTGCTAATTCTTCGGACAGTATTTCTTCAATGATCCCTACTACCATTAACATCATCGTAGTGGCATTTCTACGGAGTTGGGAGCCACATGCGGGTAGGCTGAGGCGGGTAAGCCGCATTTTCGGGTCGAAGTCCTGAAGTTGTTTCAAGGACTTCCACACTACCAAATAAGACGTCCGTTCAGATTTTGTGTACTCTAATTAGTAGCAGGAATAAAAAAAGCCATATTTCTCACTTGACGACCACTGAGTCCTGATGACCTAATTTGACGCCATGCCTGCAAATTCATAAGTACGTGCTACAAAGGCTCAATTTTTTTGTGTGTAGTCTTCTGAGGTCCTAATTATCAGAACAACACGCACAAAACGCTTCTACGACAAAAATAAAAATTCCAGGGCCTAATGTGTAATTAATAGGTGCTGGAGAGATTACGGTGTTAGTGGAGTTCTCGTGTACCGCGTTGCGTTTTTCACCGCTGCGTATCCTCCTCACCATTGTCTTACTTGTTTTGCTTCGCGAAATTCTTATTCGCCATGACTACAGCCGTGAGTGTTCATCCTGTCTCCTCTTTCGTGTAGGTAGTGCGACTGAAGGCTTACAGTGCGACTGAAGGCTTACATACCTTCTAGCGACCGCTTCAACGCAGAGCGGGAGCACCTCATTTCCGGACTGTGGCACGGGAGTAGGAAGGCTGACGCACGCTAACGTTACTGCCTCGGCAGTGCACTTTTTGGGGGTCACGCATATTTCACACTGCCCAGAGGGGATTATGGCGGCACCCAGAGAGCCTTCGTTGAAAAGGTGTACAATGTCAACAACATCAAAGGTGAACACCTTATTAGTATTCAAGCCGGTAAAATTAGAATGTTTATTCCACTTCACGAAGGAAATGTCCGTTATATGACGTCTAATCACGGTGTCGATCAACGCAATAATAATTTTCCGAATTATGTATTCAATATCAGCTTTTATGAGGTCTTCAATACTAATGTGGCGTTAACCTTAGATGAGGACGACACTGTACACAGTATTCTAACTTCGGCCGATCTCTCTACATCGGTAAGATTAATTTTACCTAAGTACGTCTGTTCTACTATCGTCAACTTATCTGCTCATGGTTCGTGCCGATGAACTGGTCTCGTATAAGCGACTTTCAAGCATGGTTCGAGTAGTTGCATGCGCGCTCGCTTTAATTTAGATTAGAAGCTCGAGGCCGTTGGCCATGTTTGACCGGGCAAGCTCAAAGCGCGGCCTATCAGCCGACACCGGTGCTGAGAGGAAGAGATACGGTTGTTGTGCTGGTGAGACAGCAGCAGAGTGGATGTGGCGCTTTATCCCCAAGGCCAGGCAACCCCTCCGTTCCGCAACCAGCGGCGATAACCTGTTTACGAGAGGAGCGCCCGCACTATAAGCGCCGAGGCAGTTGCGACCTTGGGGGCCTCCGGCGCACTCTTAATCGACGTTCGTGCAGGGTGTAAGCAAATGCAGGAAGTGAGCTCACGCAATGCCAGCCACAGCTGAAACAAGGCTCTTCTGCAGCTGGCCTATAACACATACACTTCCACTCCGTGGCTACACAGCATTTCATCTCCCTCAGCGCCCCTTGAGCATGTACGTATGTTATATATGCAGAGATCGGGCCGTGTCGGTCGAGCCCTCCATCGGCGCGGCTCATAATCATATCGTGGTACTGGCACGTAAAAACCACAGATATTAGGGCGAACACCTTAGATGCCTCGTCAAACACGAAAAGTGACCATCGGCGTCAACACGAGTGGCGCGAAAAATCACCATCATGCGATGACGTCACCATACGACGTCATCGTGACGTCCCAGATCACAGAAATTCGTAACGTATCAGGACGTCCTATTTGACGTCACTGTGACGTTACGTAACGTGATGACGCCATAACGTGACATCGTCGCTTGGTCATATGTGGGCCGATTCCGGAGGCGCGCGAGCTGTAGAAACCTTGCAATGCCTCCGATCCCGGAGGCAGTGCAAAACAACGCTAGGCGCTGAGTACTTTCGGGGGCGGGTGATCAAAACAATCACCTGGGAAGATGGATTTAGCCTTCTAGTAGTCTTAGGCGAATGCGTATGGAACCCTGTGAGTTTTCTTATTACCCAGTTATGTTGGAACACCAATCGCTTGATTCAGTTTCCCGCTGGGTGCGCATCCTCCGCCGCTTCAAAAGGGTTAGAGAGCAAGGACTGATAGCCGAGAACGTGAGGGTAAAACACACGCCTGTTTTTCTTTTGTGTTTTTTTTTCTTCGACCACTCCCCGCGTTTGCGCCACTGCGTCCGTTTTCGACCGATCAACAACCACACTCGAACGGGCTCATTGCCAGTGTTCTCACGTATTTCGGCTTACATGCACCGAGTCTGAAAGGCGATCGTTAGTCTGACAACAAATAATAAATGTTCCTCGAAAGTGTGCCGCTGCACAAATCCTTATGCGGACTTTTCTCCCTGCCTATGCTTAAGAGGGAAAACGCCCCTGCAGTAGTAGAGCCCCACTTACAGCACCGCGCTTCAGCGAATACAAAGGCGCGTGACACCGAAACTTAGAAGAGCATGGCAAGTGCACTAAGTCCGCGGGCTATCGCCGACAGATATTCCGGTCGCCCGGGCACAACAATCCTAGATTAACCCGCTTTCTGGTGGCTCTGTCACTGCGCTCGCTTAGAAGTTTTGCCAAGACACTCCCCGCTTCGGCTGATAGCGCCGCAGGCACGCCGCTTGCATCACAGGCGATGCAAACATACCAGGCCTCTCCCAACGGATAAGAAGGGTGCAAACTTGGGCATGTTGGTAGGACATAACGAATATCAGAACAGCGCAGCAGAGGAGGACTTGCGAAGAACACACACACAACGCTGTGTGAGTATGTCCTTCGCTAGTAGTGTGTGTTCCTCGCTTTCGGGGGAGGGGTGAGGTGGGACAGAGGAGGGGGGGGTGCCACCCCCCGCAATTGTTTAATGTGAAGGGTTATTACAATGCAGGCTTTTGACGATAATTGCAGCCGAAAGCCACTGATGCTGCATTCGAAGAACCCTTTACTTCGCACCATTAACCACGCAACGCCGTGTAGAGTAAAGTAGAAAATAAGTGCTGGAGCGGCGGGGGGAGGGGGGGCTGCGATAAAATTTCACCCCCCTAATGGAGAAAAACGCGCACGCCGATGGCTGTGTGTGTGTGTGTATTCTTCACTAGTCCTTGTCTGCGGCGAAGTTTTTACATTTATTACAACGGGTTAAGCACGCGCTAGACCAATGCCTTCTGACCTCTTCATTCGTGCAAGCCTCCGTTATAGGGACCCGCTCTTTATCTTTTCTTCTTCGGGGCTTCGAAAGTCTCGGAACTTTCTCATTCTCGTGAAGGCGAAGTGGCCTTAACGTACTACTATATGAGACGGCGTTAAGCCGCTTGTGTTGTGCAGGTCACCCCGCACGTGCCGACCTAGAACATGACAATAAAGAACAGATCAGAGAAGTTGATCCTCATCGTGCGCGTGTAGTGCCAGCGTGCGACGCTCCACTGCGCATTTTCGTTTCTTTCTTTGTAAGGTTGCACTTTTTCTTATGAGTTCTCGTGCTTGTTGGAGAGGCCAAGTGAGACCCAGTAATCCCCGCCCACCACTCTACAGCCTCTGCTTTCGGATTTTCATTTCGATAAAGTAAGGAGAATTACTTGGCTGAGCCACTAGACCCGATACTAAGAAGATAAGAGAGAACTACAGAGCGAGTTCGAAGGCGCAGACTGTGCGGTGCTTTCCATTTTATAGCCTGCTCGGAATGGACAACTTACCGTACTTCACTTATATATAATACAGAACAAGAAATCCGAGCAGCTAGAGCAGCTTAAACCGACAGTTTATTTCACTCCTTCAATAGTTACGCTGTGCACGAAAACACCTGTCGTGTATATATACACGCGTGTCTATGTATACAGTCTTTTTTCAAAGGTGTACTGGCTTAGGCTGCTTGCTCCTTGCACTGCAGTGAGGTTCCCGGTACGATATTGACAATCCCACCACCTGGATGGCGAATATGAGAGCAGTTCACTTCTGCCATAGAGTGAACGTATCTATCTATCTATCTATCTATCTATCTATCTATCTATCTATCTATCTATCTATCTATCTATCTATCTATCTATCTATCTATCTATCTATCTATCTATCTATCTATCTATCTATCTATCTATCTATCTATCTATCTATCTATCTAAGTAATAGTAATAATAATTGATTGTTGGAGTTTTATGTCCCGAAACCGCGATATGATTATGAGAGACGTTGTAATGGAGGGGTCGGGAAATTTCGTCTATACCTAGGGTTCTGACATGAGCCTAAATCTAACTAGACGAGCCTCTAGCATTTTGCCTCCGTCGAAATGTGGCCGTCTCGGGCGGGATTCGATCCCGCGACCTTCGGGACAGCAGTCAGGCACCATGACCACTATAGCAGATATGTATTGCGCATGAGGCGTTATGTTGCATGCAACGCATTTGGATTCTGTATACGTGCCTTCGTCTGCGTGCGCAAAAAGCCATGCGCCCGTCCTGTCGTAGGTCAACTGAATTTGCATACTAACCTCGTTGAGGTGGACCAGAAATTAGAATGCTTTGCTTCGTTGCCGTCATTAGCAATCAGAAAGAAGCAGACGGATGCCAATAAGATTTGCCAAGTTACGTTCGACAGGCGGAAGCGATTGAAATCTGATCGCGCATTCGCATATTATCGGCTAAACAAACGCGGCCCGCGGTTTCTTAGCTATTGTCCGGTACAACGCGGTTACGCATGCCAGGAAACACCCGAACGTGAGTGTTATGGAATATTCGTCTCGGTGAACTGGGGCGATTTCGCAAGGCGTCACTGGAAAAACAGCGGGCGCTGTCCTATCGTACAATCACGTACGGGTCGTAAAAATTTATTGGCAGCGACGCCCTTGTACGCACTCCCACGGTGAAGATGTTTATGTATGGGCATCTGCCAAGAGAGGACAGCCTCTGTTAACCGTGACGTAGGAGCTAAAGATAAAGTAAAACACGGAGAAATATATGCCAAGTGTCTTTTTCCCGACCTCGCTGATCGTGGGGGTGTAGAATTTTTGCCATGGAGATCAGGTAATGGTCTTCCGGTGCAACCATCTTAGCGTTGAGAAGCTGAACTTGGACTGCTTATTTGCTGTGTCACATGTTCATCTCAAGTGAGAGACGAGTACAAAGAAACAAAACGCGAACTACGACAAGAACTTGCAACTGAATTAGTTCAGACAAATAAGCATGAATGCATAGACAATTAAATGCACGTCGTCTTCATATGATACGCCACCATCATGCTCCTTATCATACGGGGCACATACATCACTCGCTGGCGCAAATACCTGCATTCAGTGGCGTAGCCGGGGGGGGGGGGGGGCACACCGGGCCCGTGCCCCCCCCCCCCCCCCCCGCCCGAAGTTTTTTCCCCATGGAATACAAAGCACAAAGTGACACTCGCCCTTACTTATCTGCCCAGACCCAATGACGGATCAGAAAGGTGCCCCCCCCCCCCCCCCCCGAAAAAAATTTCTGCCTACGCCACTGCCTGCATTGCGTCACTGCTATGATTTTCCTCTTCAAGAACTATTATGGGCCCTCGTCAGTGTTAAGTTGGTTGGTTTATGTGGTTTGTCGTCCCAAAGCGACTCAGGCTACAAGAGGCGCCGTAGTGAAGGGCTCCGGATAATTTCGACCACCTCAGGGTTCTTTAACGCACATTGATATCACACAGCACAAGGGTCTCTAGCATTTCGCCTCCTCTGAAATATAACGGCACCGCGGCAAGGATCGAACCCAAGACTTTCGGGACAGCAGCCGAGCACCGTGACCCATGGGACACCACGGCGGCCCATTAGTGATGCTCGGCGACCTAGACAACCTATTATTCGTACAACTTTATTGAACACAACTTTATTGAAAGTCCGGCAAGGTTTGTCGCCACCCGGGCTTGAGTCACCCACGGGGGAACGTCAAGTCCTTGCCTGAACGCTGCCTGAATGGCTCGCTGGACTGTACACGTCTCGAACAACACTTCTCTTTTTCTTGTTTGCCTGAATTTGAAAGCGGCGCAGCTCGAAGAAGAAGCACCTGGCACGACTCTCGAACAACAGATTTTGATGAATTTGGCAACGCACCAAACAACTATACAGACGCAGCATGTAGAAGGAGCAAGTCGCGGTGAGGAGATGTGGTCGGTCACACCTGGAGGGATGTTTAAAAATAAATGGGCTTAGAGTCGCATAACTGGCCACCGTCTGGGTGGCATCGCCGCTCTCGAGAAACGGGTGTTTTCTCACGCATGCTCCTCGACTTCGGCCATCTCCGAGCCTACACGCACGAGCCAGATGCGTATCGGAAAACAAGAAAGCGAGAAATGAAGCCTATGGGGTTTGAAAGAGAGAAGTGGGGAGTATCGCTGGTACATCTGGAAATGAACGATGCTTCTTCACTCGTCAGTCCACGGAGACGAAGAAGAAGCGAACGATGAGAAAGGGCTGCTTCCTCTGCTCGCTCTGGGTGGAGTGTATACCGTCCTTGAGAATGTTTACGCGTTCCATGCTCGAGTGTTTGGTGCATGCGGAACAGGCGTAGGAGCCACGCTGGCGCCAGAAAAGATATTCGAGCCGAATTTGAGGGCGATTCGAGCTCGGGCGTTAACGCCTGCATCGGGAAGTACACTGTATATCGCACGTGATCGCTCAAGAGATGCCCTTTTGTTTGGACATATCCAGTGCATCAATTTCGAGTTCCGCAATTCCTCCTACGTTGAGACAACATGGGTCGGCAAAGTAAATGGAGCTCACTCAGACTCACTCAATAAATATGTTTTCCGCTTAGGACTCACTCGGACTCAGATGAACTAACATTTTGCTGAGGAGGAGGAAGAAACTTTATTCAGAAAAAAAAAATTAAATGCAGGCAGTTTGGTCGGGCCCTCAGTCCAGGGCTCCGCTGGCACGTGCGGCTCGCTGGACCTGGTCAAGCAAAGCTATTTGGCTCTGCTTGTCCTCGTGCGCAAGCCATGCCTCCAACTGCCTGTGAAACATGTGTGGTTGCTTAGTGATGTGTGGGCTGTCGATGTGTTTGGGCCTCTGGGTGCACTCCCATGTTATGTGGCGGAGTGTTGGTGCTTGTGAACACCACGGACAGGCATCTTTAAATCTTGCGGGATACATTCTACTTAGATGGTACAAATTGGGAAATCTATTGGTTTGTATGAGTCTGCAATCCCTGCTTTGTTGGCCATTTTGCCGAAGCGGACTCATTTGGACTCAGACTGACGAAAGACGAAACATTTCCTAAGCCGGACTCACTCGTACTCAGGCTCACCAAAACTTTCCTCGAATGGGCCCAGTCAGACTCAGACTCACAATATGTTTCTTCAACCAGACTCACTCGGGCTCAGACTCACCAAAATTTTCCTCAAGTGGACTCACTCGGACTCAGACTCATGAATATTGTCGTCAGACGGACTCACTCAGACTCAGACTCACGGCTCAATCTGAGCCCGAGTGAGTCTGAGTGAGTCGACTCATGAGTGAGTTTGCCGACCTATGTGAGACAAGGATACATAGAGATAATGAAAAGCGGAGTAGCGACAACGAATATCTAAGAATGTTTCACATCTGATGACCGCAACACCTCTGGATGTGTCTTCGTTCAGTCCCTCTCGGCGCCTTTTGCTGAACATCTTGCTTCCTTGCCTGGCTCTTCGTATCTAGACTTCATGGTACAATTGGCGGCAAGAGTTTAGAGACCACTGGGTCTGAGAAAACATTAGTTTCCCCAGCAATTCGTGACTGCATCCAGTCGAACTGCGCAGTACATGCTGTTAACGCGTTTTAGAGCAGGCCGGAAATCTAAATTCAGGGCTTCCTGCAGAAGCAGCGGGAATATTCAGCTTTTTCTTGCGTACCATTGTCCTTAAACTTTCGACGCTGATTGTACGTTGAACAACGCACAAATCATTATCACTATCCCATTTCACCAGCTCGACGTACAGGCAAATAAGAAGCACTGCTACAGAAAAGGCCTTGAGAAAATGCATATCTTCCGGAAGCCGGCCTTCTTGCTTGCCTTTTCGCGCTGTTTCATTATTCGTCGTTTCTAACCAACCCAACAAGCCGTTATTGAGAACTAGCGCAATCAAGAAGAAGAATGCCGACGTTCCCGATCGAATTGATGGGGCAATAACGAAGGCCGCGTACGAGAGGTCTCCGCAGATTCATTACGGTATCAGAAGTGAGTGGACTTTTTGAATAGTTATTGCCAGCGCGATGCAGATCTTGAGTACAGATCTACCCGAGATGTCGACCTGATTGGCCTGATTAGGACATCGAGCGATAACCAAGAGGCAGGAAGCGACCGAGAGCGGAAGTTTCCCGTAAGTTCGCCATCAAGCAGAAGTGAGACTGAATGAATGAATGAATGAATGAATGAATGAATGAATGAATGAATGAATGAATGAATGAAACAACTTGATTTAGAGTGCTGCGAAGTTCATTCGGGCCGGGCTTTAGCACCGGCATATAGGCATCGGCCGCGAGCCCTTGTGCTCGGGCGGCTTTGTCGGCTCGCTGGAGGACCCAGAGTTGGCCTTGTAATGTGGAGATGAACAAAAATAATTTTCCCACGGCCTGTTTGCCCTTCGTCTGCAGACGGTGCACTGCTTTCGTTTGAACCAGAAAAGGTGCAGACAACATTCCACAACGCTGTCTATGTCGCCACATGAAAACAGCTAAAACAAGTCTTTCGTCAGCATCCCGTGTGCGTCTCAGTGCAGTGATGTTGACGCGGTAAAGAAATGATGGTGCTTCGGAAGATGTGTCGCAACATTCCTGTGCGTAGTCCAGTGAAACTGTATTGCAGCGGCAGTGGCCCGTGACGGCCTTGATCTAATTATTTTCTTTTAGTGTTCCTTATCAAGCAAATGTCTTCTTTTTTTGCTGTTGTTTTGCATGCAGCTAAGATACGACAACCTTGTGATTATTCTTCGTAGGCAATCTGATTCCAGGTCAACTGCGACATGAAGAACTGATCATTAATTAGCCAGCAAGGACATCATCGCTGGGCTATGCCTACGGGCCCAAAAAAACTTGACAATTTTTTCAGTCATTTTAAAAACAGCGCAGCAAAACGAAGACAGTATAGAAAGAAACAACGTCCCGTTGTTTCTTTCTACACTGTCTTCGTTTTGCTGCGCTGTTTTTAAAATGAATGCTAACCAACTTGCCCAAATTTCCGTTCTCTTAATTTTTCCACTGTTGCATATTCTGGCAAATAAAAAAAAAATCAGTTCAATTTATTTCAATCTGAGATCGGTTCATTTCTAGTAAGCCTATCGTCCAAGAAAAAAGATCCAGGTGTGCGTCCTTGAAATACACACTTGTGTAATGAAAAATTCGTAAGCAGGGTTTGTGTGCTGGAGCCGACGTTTTGACAAACGGACTTGTCTTCTTCAAGGCTGCAGGTGTGCAGCCTTGAAGCACTTACACTTGTGTAAGAAATAAATACCTCTAGGCACGATGCGTAATTGGCCTTGTCTTGAAGAAAAATAATGTTGGAGTATGACATTTCGAAACTATGGTCTGATGGTGAGGTACTCCGCAGCGGTGGACTGCGGATTAATTTCGGCTAGCCAGCATTCTTTAATGCACTCTTATACAGAAGTACACAAGTTGATATATTGTCGCCTTCGAAAGGCGGAAGACGTGGCCGGGATCCTTGCCACGACCTGGCCTTCAGCAGTGCAGCGCCATGGCTACTATAGTCGGTTACAACGTAAGCAGCAGAAACTCACAAGGGTCACTTATGCATTCGCCTAAGACGACTCGAAAGCGAAGGCCATCTTCTTCTTCTTCTTCTTCTTCTTCTTCTTCTTCTTCTTCTTCTTCTTCTTCTTCTTCTTCTCAGACGATGTGTTGATCCTCCCCCGCCACCCTCCGAAAGAATTCTGCATCTAACGTGGTTTTGCATTGCCTCCAGGATCGTCGGCATTGCAAGCTTTGTACACTTCATCTGGTTTTCCATTGCCTCCATGATCGGCCGACCTTTGACCAAGCGACGATGTCGTGCGATGACGCCATCATGTGACGTCACGTTATGTAACGCCATGATGGCGTCACGATGACTTCTCAAGTTTTTGCGATCCATGACGTCATATGTTGACGTCATCACATGATTTTTTTTTTGCATCACTCGTGTTGACGCCTCCGATGCCGAAGGTCGATTTTCGCCTTTCATGAGGCATCTAGAGGCTTGCGCCTTAATAATCTGACAGATCTCACGCGCTGCGGGAATCGATGATGTGCGAAGCGAACAATGCAAAAGACTGAGAACGTCAAGATTACTTGATGCGTGTGTACAATGTGCTTATACTCGTTACAAAACAAGAAACTGTACTTACATCGGTGTTGTGCAATGATGACCCGTAAGCTTACTACATCACAAAATTTTGGCATACGTAACAATGGTTCGAATTTGGAAACCCTCTCCGGAACGTCTAGTGCACTTTCTGCATTTCAAGAAAAAGGGGCACACACAGGGGTATTTATTGCATATTAGTAACAACAGTTCAGGTGAGTACAACTTCACCGGGTAACAAAAGAACACTTTAACGGCACGTATAAACAGGAAGGCAGAGGTACTAAGTAACTTATGGCAGTCGGACACTATCACAGACGACGGATTTTTGATAGAAGAGAAAAAAATTACACAATCCCGCGCTAAAGGGGATCATGAGGCGATGCGAAGCCGGAGCACTTGCACGATCGCGTTCCGCCGGCGTTCGTTGGGCATGCTACCGACCTCGGGCATGCTACCGACCTCGCGTCGTGGAACGCGAAGAGGAACGCTACGCGCGTCGTGTCTTCCCTCTAGCCTGGCCGTTAATTCTCACAGGGCGAGCGGGGAACGCGATCGACAGGCGCGCGAGAGGGGGGCAGCGTAGGAGAGGAGAGAGAGGGAGAGGGGACGCGCATGCGCTGGCGCTCATCGCGGCGTTGGGCAGGAGAGAATTTCGGCATGTCGAGCCCGCATCACACTTCATCGGACCATCACACTTCATCAGAAGCATCAACGGAGCCAAGCGGAGTGAACCAAAGCAAGCGCTGAACTGAACACGCGCAGCGCTCTACCCGCTTTATATTCACACTTGAAGGAGAGGAGACTAGAGGAGGAGAGTAGCGCATGCGCCGCGAGAGCAGAAACGAGAACGCAGGAGAAGCGCAAGCAGGTGGTAGGAGACAAGTGGAGAGAGTAACGCGCAGCTGTTGGAGAGGGGGAAGGAGGAGAGTTGCACATGCGTAGTGTGAGTGCAGACGCCGACGCCGCGGGACATAGACCCGAGCAAGAGATGCTTCGCATCTAAAAACAAAGTTTGCACGGATAGTCACATATCAGTTGGGAAGAATTGCTACATTTGTACTCAGAACATGCGGTGATCACGCGTGTCGCCGCCTTAGGCCGGCTCATATGCTACTTGACTAATCGTTTTTTTTTTTCACGAAGGAAAGTTCATTGAACCAATATACGCAAGCGCTAGAGGCACTTATACACTAAATACATATAAATTGCGTCAGCATAACTTATACAAACGCTAGATGCAATTTTACGGAGACTGCGATAATTCACTGTGCGCTACTAGGAAACTATAGAACAAGAAACAAGTCAACTTGTAACAACAATAGTGTATAGGTTCCGTTTCAACTGTCCCCATTCGCCCCTTTCATGTTATCATACAGATGTATGTTTACGTCGCCGGTTCTACGCCGAAAACTTGAATGTTCCGGCAAATTTTGCCTCAGGTTCTCATATCATTACTCGGCCAAACAAAATGTTTTAGTGTGAAACTAGAAACTTTTATTTTATAATGTACCCAGCATTCAAATTAGCAGAGATAACGGAACAGAAGTCACCTGTCATGAGTGTGTTAGTGAGGTGAATGGCGGGAGCAGCGCACCGCGGTTCTATGGGTGGAACTTGAATTTATTAAGGCGAGAGCCTTGCATGTCCCACGCGAGCGTGACCATGAACGAAAAGCCGGCGTGGTCGAAATGAAGCAAAAAATATATCGCGTGACCGCACGAGCTGCGCGTTCACTACTTCTTTCCGTCGATCACGGGGAAAAAAAAAGAAGTAAGAAGCGCTGCTCGCGTGACATAGCGCGCACGGTAAAATAGCCACTCCGGACGGCTTTCACCTGCGAGTCGTCTTCAGTGATTTCTTAAGAAACCCTGTGAGTTTTCTTTTTCTTAAGTGACTACTGGCTACCGGCGACATGCAGGTCACCGTTCCAAGCAGCCTTACGGAAAGCCCGTTTGCCAAGCGTTTAAACACTACGCCCATAGCTTCGTCCACGATTCGTCGCAAATTCGCATTATATGCGGAGCAACACACGCACTAACGCGAAACAATCTGACTCGAAGCGCGTTGAAAAATGGCGCCGAAGAGTTCGCTCGAATCTTAGCGAAAGCTCAAGAGCACCGACTTTTAGGCGAGTTGGTTTTTGCATACAAGACCACGGTCTAGTGCACACAAACAAGGACAGAAGTAGATTATGACATCACAAGCGCTTACTTCCAAGTTCCAACTGGTCGTTTATTAAGACGAAAGCCTTAGGTGCCTCATCAAACGCGAAAGTTGACCGTCGGTGCCGTCTGCGTCAACACGAGTGATGCAAGAAATCATCCCGTGATGACGTCACCATACGGGTCACAGATCGCCAAAATGTGTGACGTCATCGTCACGTCAATATGGCGTCACATGATGGCGCCATCACATGGCATCGTCGTTTGGTCAGAGGTGGACCGATCACGGAGGTAGGGCCTGGTGAGGTGCAGAACGCTTACCATGACACCAATCCTGAAGAAAGTGCAAAACCACGTTAGGTGTAGGAAGGAAGGAAGGAAGAAACAAGCGGAAAGACAGGGAGGTTAGCCAGTTCTTAGACCGGCTGGCTACCCTGTGCTGGGGGAAGGGGTAAGGGGGATAGAAGATGATAGAAGAGAGATGTTACAAAAAAAGGAGAGCGAGAAAAGGAAAAAGAAAAAGAGAGGGGGGACGTTAGGTGTAGAAAGCTTTCGTAAGGGGGCGGGAGAGGATATATAATGTATTTCTGGATGCGCTTAAAAAAACAAAAACACAGTATGCTATTCCAACTAGCCCAAGAAAAAGCACTCCTGAGGATATATAAATACAACCACTGAGAAGAAGAAGGAGAAGAAGATGGCTTTCGCCGTCGAGTCGTATTATGCGAATGCATAAGCGACCCTGGGAGTTTTACATCAAAGTGCATAGCAATTCGCACTTTGATGAATATGCAATTTGTTGAATAAACTATCACTTGGAAGCAAGCGCTTGTGCTGCCATCACCTCCCTCTGTCCTTATTTGTGTGTGCTTGACAGTGTTCCGCTACGTGCAAGCGCACGCTTTGAGACTGCGGCTACACGTGCACGTGCTGTGCCAGTTTCAAAAAGTCGCGTGACGCTGCGATCACACCAGCGGGTTCCACGGCGACGGGGAGGAGCGTCCGCCACTACAAACTTCGAGTGCGTTGTATACGATGAAGGACCGTTGTCTATCCGCGCAGAATCTGTAAAGACTTGACGGGCCGCGGCAAACAATACGCGCGGCACAGGGAGTCTTCGTGAGGCTTTCGCTCGGCTCCGGCGCGGAGTGGCCTCTCAAGATGTTTGCAGCGTATAGCCGCCTTCGAAGTAAAGGCATATACAGTACGCGCAAGACTCGACGCCTCTCGTCTCGGCCGAGTGGTCGCGATAAGCAAAATCACGATCACTTCGGCGCTTCCTTTCGTCAACCGCTGGCGACCGGTATCACGACGTCTCCGGGGCGTCGTGTTTCTGTTGATTTACCGAGTCTCGGTTAATACGATGTGGGAAATTTTAGGAACGACGCGGAAGAGAGAGGTATGCGCCGTAACTAATGAAGGCTGAACACATAAGCTTGTGCTAAAAGCATCGGCGTGCTATTTCGCATGACACGAACTGAAGATTATTCGTTGTACCGAATCAGGCAGGACACACACGAGAAGACGTACATTAGGGCTTGGAGCGGTGTGTGATATGACAGATGAAGCTTACATGAAAACAAGAACAACGGCGGCTGTAGCAGCAGCAGAAGCAACAACAACAACAACAACAACAACAATACCAGCACCACCACCACTAATATTAATAGTAATAATACGAAAACAAATAATAATAACAATTAACTATTGGGGCTTTTGCTTGGTTTTACGATATTATTATGAGGCACGCCGCATTGGGGGACTCCGAAATAAAGTCGACCACCTGGGGTTCTTTAACGTGCACCTATAAATCAAAGCACACGGATGTTATTTGCATTTCGCCCCCAGCGAAATGCGGCCGCCGTGGTCGGGAGTCGAACCCGCGCCCTCGTAAAGCCCCTACAGCTCAGCAGCGCGACACCTTAAGTGCAATGCTACCACGGCGGGAAGAAGAAGAAGAAGAAGAAGAAGAAGAAGAGGGAGGAGGAATTTGACTGAATTAAAAAGGACTTGTGGTGGCAAGTTCGTATCTTTATGTTCATATCTTTATGTCAAAAATGCGACTCGATCAACTTGTAGAAAGTTGCGGTTTCAAAGCACCTACGAGAAGCCTTTGTGTTGTCTGCGTCGCCGTGCAGAGGTTGTGGCGCCACCTAGCGCGCACTGAGGAAAGCGTTACTGTTTCTGCCATGATTTCGGGGCACACACGTGCGCTTTTGCTTCTCCGCTGGCCTCTCTTATTTCCTGAACGGCTAAACACCAGGGCGCGTATTCACAAAAACATCTTACGATAAAAGTTTCGTAAGAGAATATTTCAGCCAATCACGACGCGGGACATATCATTAGCGAAGCCGACTGATCAATGGGAAAACGCACTTACGATAGAGAAGTTTCGTGAATTCAGCCCCTGGCTCACATTTAAGAATGCTCGACAAAAAAAGGCACGAATCAGCGCAACTACAAAGTATAATTTGCTCTGATAAGATATTTCTCGTAATCCATATGTCCTCCTATACGGCGTAACGAAACGTTGCTGTGGCATGCCTCAATCATATCGTGGTCTTGGCACGTTAAGGTCTTGCAATTATTATTATTATCTAACCGCAGTTAAAATTTAACTAACGAGGAAATTACTTAGCGGCTAACATGAACGGACCTATTCCTTTAGTAGCCGGCATGGAAGATAGCTTTCTATGGCATGTAGCCATAGAGAGCTATCTCAAAGCCACGAAACAAAAGTAATCTATATCAACGACTACATGTAAAGCAATTTTTTTTTTTAACGTGCGAATGTTGTCATTTGACGCTTATCGCAGCTCTATAGAAACCAGCGATGAGTAAACATCTGTAAACGACACGGTTTGCCTCCTATCACGTCTTGTAACAGAGCGATCGTCAATAGCCGTGACATATCAGCTGGTTCGAGTCCAAACATCACAGCGCCGGCGTCTTTGTGAGAGGCAGCTTCGATATGACGAAGCACCACGCAAACATTGTGACGCCTCTCGCCGCGTATCATACAGGTCGCTTGTACACAACAGCTGTCCAGTGCGAACCGGTGTTTACCTGTGCAAGCTGCGGGTCTCCGGCCTGTGTTACGTTTCTGGGACAGTAACCATTAATTTTTCTGGTATAATATCTACACGTCCGACAAACAATGCTCCTCGGCATCTTCGTTTCGTTGTTGTTGTTGTTGTTGTTGTTGTTGTTGTTGTTATTGTCGTTGTTGTTGCTGCTGATAATGACGATGATGACCATTATGTTATGCCATCGAGTCGCAGCTTTATTTATTTATTTATATATGAAAAAAAGGGGGAAGGCAGGCTACGTTAGCGCCGGCTATCGCATCATCGTCTAGTTCCTTGTGACACCATTAATATGTGAACGTCAGCGAGATATGCCCACCACTAGTTCCTTAAGCTCACCTAGAAGGTTCCCTGTGGTATGAATCACTTTACCATCTGCTGCTCTGGCGACCAATCTTTTCCATTGCCATTCGTGTGGTAGGCTTGTACAATACAATACAATACAATACAATACAATACAATACAATACAATACAATACAATACAATACAATACAATACAATACAATACAATACAATACAATGCAATACAATACAAGGAGCGGTATCTCCGAAGTATTCGCTCGAAAAGTGTATTTTCTGCATGCGCAGTGGAACGTGCATGGTTAACAGCTTCTTCGAAAACAGATCATGGGAAGTGCCTTCAGGTGCGGGTTCTCGCAGACTCGCGATTCCAACCGAGCTCTAGACACCCAGCGGGCGCGCCGGGAAGCAGCCGAGGACACCTGATGTTGCATTCCAAAAATGGCTTAATTCTCACCATTACATCCGGAAAGCCGGAGACCAAAGGAAGGCCGTTTTGGGCAGCACGTTATTGCTCCATCCCCCTTTTTGCCTCCATTGAGAAGCGTGTTTTCTTTAGGTCTCTTCAGGGGAAGGGGGGGCAGCGAAACCTTGCCCCCGCCCACCCCCGCCCTAGTAGAGAACCCTGCGCGCCTATGAGTGACACTACGCTGACTTATTTGTTTCACACACACACACACACACACACACACACACACACACACACACACACACACACACACACACACACACACACACACACACACACACACACACACACACACACACACACACACACACACACACACACACACAAACGCGAGCGCGCGCGCGCGCACGGTACCTGATGCATTCACTTGGGACGACTCGAAGGTGAAAGCCATCTCCTTTTTTCTTCTCAGTCGATATACTGATCTTCCCCTACCCCCTCTCCGAAAGCTTTCTGCACCTAACGTGGTTTTGCACCACCTCCAGGATCGGAGGCATTGCAAGCTTTGTGCGCCTCACCTGGTTGTGCACTGCCTCCGTGATCGCCCCACTTTTGACGAAGCGACGATGTCATGTGATGACGTCGCAGTGTGACGTCACGTTATATGAGTTCATAGTGACTTCATTAATATGGCAGGCCCGTAGCCAGGAATTTACTTCGGAGTGGGCGGGCCGTAGCCAGGAATTTGTTTCGGGGTGGGGGGGGGGGGCACTTGCTGAAGGCCTTGACTAGTTGAGAAAAACACCTATTTTCATTAGTTATTTTCGGTAAAACACGCCCTTCATCAAAATTTCAAAGGGCGGGGCCCCAGCACCCCCACCCCCCCAGGCTACGGGCCTGCCATACGGTGGCGTCATCACGCGATGACGATTTCTTGCATCACTCGTGTTGACGCCACCGACGCGGGACGCCGACGCCAACAACGGTCAATTTTCGCGTTTGATGAGGCATCTAAGGCTATTATTGCTAAAGGTAAGATGGAGATTTTCCCACAGCAATTTCTTTCCGTTGTTCCAGCTTGTTTTCAGTGGGTGGACCAGGCCGAACACGCACGACCGCGTCACCCACACGTGTCGCACAAGCGCTCGTCGCCAACGCTTCGACGATTCGCGATAGCCTTTACGATTTGCTCCTTGTTTCTAACGAGACGAGCTCCAGCTGTTCGTGAAGCAGCCAAAGGTGTCTCATTCTGGTATAACGGGACGGTGGTATACGTGACAGTTATCGCGGGGTATTCGTCGCAATCTTCGGCCAGGTGTTGCGATATTCCACTGCGTACACGGAAGAACGCGAGCTGGCTTTTCAGGCGTCTGCGAATGTTGTCCTCTTTGAAACACATCCTTATTGCATATCAACAGAAACTTCGTGCAACAGATGCGACTTCAATAACAATCGAGGAACAAGCACACATCGTTACGAGTGCAGTCCCACGCCGTTGTTTTGAGAAACGCGCGGATAAAGCGCCCACGGTGAATCGGGGAGCAGGTCGACGCGCCAGCTGTTCGCCTTGGAGGACACTGACATTTATTGTTGTGTGGACAGATAGCAGCCAATTTTAAGATAGCGCTAGTCCAAGTCGTCTTGTTACGAGTCCAGCTAGGGTCAACGGTTGTGGTGTGCAGTCAATATGGCCGGGAACATAAAGGCGCGTGTTTGGATTTCTAATATGTTGTCTGTCTATACGCACTTGATACACGTACAGGTGCGATTTCAGAGGACCACTTCCTGGTTCATAATTTGCGGCGTATGCTTAGGCATCTTTAGAAGACAGAAAACATACACCGTGGCGCGTGTCAATTCGGAACAATTTTCCGGTTTTTGCACGCGTGTGTATTAACGCACGTTGGCGCAGGCGCACTATATATTTGGGCCTGTGTAACTTTTGTGAGCTTTCTTGTAGACAGAATTGTTCTTGTTTGTTTGGCTGGACCCGGTTGGCTACCCTGCACTAGGAAAGGAAAATGTGACTGAAGGGTGATGAAGGGGAGAGGACACGCGCACACACAAACACACACACACACACACACACACGCACACACGCACGCGAAGATGAGCAGTGTTCTGTCCGTCACAAGCCTTCGTATATGCTTGCAGCTATTGTAGCTTTGTAGATCGCACAAGCGAAAGACATCGATGACAACGAGCGCTCTCACAAAACTCGTGTCACAGCTGCTGCACCAGACAGGCTTTAGCGACAGAGCAGGCATCGTACATTTTAATCTGCGGTGACACAACGCGGCGTCGTAAACAAGGTCAAATGCGAGCAAACATGGATCAACCTCCGACACTGTTGTGCACTATCGGGTAATATATACTGACAGCACGTATTCGGCTACAGCGAAGGATGCCGCCATCACCAAGCGACCTCTCTAAAGTTCACAAACACGAGATAGCCGAGAGGTCACTACGTTTACGGCACGAGAAGCTAGAAGAAGCGGATAACGAAACACAGGAGGAGTATATAAGCCCGCAGCGCCATATGCGCATTTCGCAATATGGGCTCCGTTTGTGTACACGAACGGAGCCGCTGGGAATGAAGAGGAATGTGACAGCTCCGGTCTGACGCCGGGGGAATGTGTGTCGCCACGGGGGCTGCGCGTTGGGATGGGGCAAGGCGAGATGAAACGAATGGTGCGGATCGCCAGCCGTGTCATTCGAGATTTGATAAGTCGAGGCAGGGTAAGAGAAAAATGAAATGTGCGAAACGGGACGCGCGCGAGACGTACCCGGAGGAAAAGCAAGGAAGCGTGTTAAAATGCTGAAGGCGGGGACAGGCCGCGCGCATCCCATCCATAAAAACGTCGAGCTGGCAGAGAAGGATCCCCTTCGCCAGGACGGAGCTCTGACAGCCCGTCGCTTTTTCTGCCTGCTCATATGCGAAGGGAAGCGAAACCATCATGTGAGGAGCCCAGAGGGGCCCTGGATTGGCGTCTGCATGCTTCTCGCGCGTATTACTCTTGCCTTTGTTTACTGAAGCGTGTTCCAGTGCGGTTAGGCAATCGATGAAACTGTTTGAATCTATACTGAATGCTCAGCTTTCTTTCTGCCAGTGCTAAGAACATTTTGATAGGTGAACGGTAAGGCTTAAATTTGGTGTGCTCCATAACAACAAACTTCTTTGTTACGCATATGATCGATGTTTCCAGAGTTGGTACACAATATACCCCCCCCCCCCCACCACCACCACCATCTCCCACTGGTAAAGCAATAGATGGGATTTATAATGAGCTCCTCACTACATATTTCACCATGCAGGAAACACTTCCGTCACTTCCTTGTCATCCATCTGAGTGCGCAATAGATCTTCCTTCGTTGACAATAATGTACACTTCAAAGAGCACATGCATGGGCATGGCGATACTCCATATAGCAACTTTTTATGTCACTGAAGAACGCAGTACGAGGGCCTACTAAAGACATGCTACTGCAAAAGATGCATGTTGCACGCATTACTGTCGGCAAAATAAAAGCCAAAGCCAAAAGCCTTCCTTGAAAGATCTCTGAAACCGCCGCCCACCGCTGCGAAGTGCTGCACCCGAAGCGTCAGCAGAAGGCTGCACCAGCACAAGGTTTCATTGACACTTTCTTTAAGATTTTCTTTATACGGCGGCGTTGACAAAACGGGGTTGATATGTTGCTTCCTCGGGCAGACACCTAAGTTTGAAACATTGAATCTATCGAGCGTGCTCCTAGATGGCGGCCGTGTACGGTCGAGCTTCCCTCTCCGAAAGTAACTGTTTGGATTTTACGCCCCAAAACCACCATATGGTTATAAGAGGCGCCGTAGTGGAGGGCTCCGGAAATTTAGACCGCCTGGGGTTCGTGCAATTAAACCTAAGCACACCGGCATCGAGCATTTCGACTCCATCGAAATGCGGCCGCCGCGGCCGGGCTTCGATCTCGCGGCCTTCGGGTCAGCAGTAGAGCACCGTAACCACAAGACCACCGCGACTGGCGTCAGCAGAAGGTTTCATCAACGCTTTCTTGAAGATTTGCGTTATACGATGGCGTTGACGTAACGTCTTCGACAGGCTGCCTTTTTAGGGAGAAAACTATATGCTTGAAACAATGAATCTATTAAGGCTGCTCCAAGGTGCCGGCCGTGTACGGGCGAGTTTTCCTCTCGAAAACGTTCTTGTACATACATGAACGTACGCAATGTAACAGCGCCGTCCCGGAGTCAAGATAAGCAGCACGTCGACCGCTCGGGTCTGCGGTGCGCGGTCGACGCGTTGACAGGTCGTTGCGGTCGCGACACCTATGCGCGCATGGATGGCGATAGAGGCGACCGACGGCAGCGCACGACAACGCCGTCTTGAAACGCTTTTTTGTTTGTTTTTTGTTACTTTCCCAGGATCCTCCCAAGCCCTCCATCCGTCGGGCTTAGCTAGCTTCCGCGTTTGATAAATGGCTTATTTCAGGACTGGTGTTATCTTCGCTGCAGCCCCCAGCGACGAGAGATGCTCCTCGCTCACCGCAAGCGTCCACTGCTCTTCAACACTTTACGCTTTAGCATTATTCATGGTTGCTCCCGTTTCGCAAAAGCTTTGCACACATCACCCACCTGGTGGTGTGGAGGAGGAGACGAACTTTTCGCGAGTGTTTTGACATGGTCCACTTTGTCTGTGACGTGCAAGGCAAGCACTCAGGCACGTGCCTAGAAGTGCGTATGAGCACGCACGCACGCACGCACGCACACACACACACACACACACACACACACACACACACACACACACACACACACACACACACACACACACACACACACACACACACACACACACACACACACACACACACACACACACACACACACACACACACACACACACCACTCAATACAGTATGCCGTACCGCTGCTAGAAATCACGAAGCGCTCGATTCCCGACTGTAGTGGATGGACGCATAACAATGGTTGAGGAACACGAACGTGGCCATGCATTTAATCACCCCGCATGTCTTTCCTCTGCCTTGCCCTCTCTCTCTTTTGCTGAACAGGAGTGCTACTTTAGATGCGAAAATTTCTGGCGTCAAGCACACGTGAACCTTAAAAGAACAGAGCTCTTGCGCGCTCAGATGATATGACACGGCTACAGGAAAACGGCGTTCAGATAAGGCGACGCGCAAAAGCAGATGCGAAGGCTTCGACATAACGCAGCGGGCAAGAACATTCAGAATCACACTCGTCTAGAGCGGTCGAGCGCGTGGCCGTGGACACTGGCGTCGTCCACAGCTGCTATACCTAGCGTTAGCTACAAGCTCCCGTCGATGCCTGAATAGCGCAAGGACTTATTTGCGATATGACTGCGTTTGTTATCATTGTGGCGTCGGCCTCCGCATATTTTTGCCAAAAAAGAAAATAAAGAAACGGCTGCTAAAAGCGGCCGACCGGCCGCTCTGGACAAGTGTTATTGAGCCCGTACGCGCGCTCATCCTGTTTACTCGTTTTCCCATCTCGGTGTCTTTCAAATTGAAGCTCTTTCTGATTTCAATCTGAGCCAGCGCGAGCCAACTATCCGGCCAAACAACGAGTAATCTTGCGTCCCATCGCGGCTGCCGCTAGCTGCGCTCTCCTGAAGCGACTCGCACTCAAATGACGACGTCCAGGTGGACAGCCGCCAAGATACCACAGAGACGCGCCCACTGTGGAGGGAACTAAGTGTGTCTCTGGCGACGCGACGCCGTTTGCTTCTTGGGGGCTCGCCGGCATCGGAGTCGTTCACCCTACGCGAGAGATACACAAGGCGCCCCGCTCAGTTTCTCGACACGGCTACGCCTACTGCCTCGAGCGCTTGCACCCGTCTCCGTCGTGATGCTCCACTTTTCTGCCCTGTGACAAAGCAACCGGAACTAATTTCGGTGTGCCCGCTCACTGACGGGGCGAATAAAAACCCACGGGGGGCCAACGCACGCTGTGGCAATAAATAAATAAACGCGAGCGCGGAAGTAATGGCTCCCTGCCTGCGTCAATTACGCGGCTTATATCAAGGGCAGGGTGTTTTCCGCTTGTCCGTTTTTACGACTTCGCTACTGCTCGTGGCTTCCGAGTAGCCCGTTAATCATGGAGTTGCGGTTTGCTGTTACGATTGGTGTAAACGTGGTAGAATAAAAAAAAGGAGGTAGTAGCAGGTTAAACGCTGTAAATTGAGTTGTTCCGACGCCACCGATAATTAAACCGAGGCAGTCGAGAAATGAGTCAAAAGAACGAAGGCACGGAAGCAAACTGCACCGGCTGCTTCCAAGTGAAATAAGGTTATTACGATTGGTTATATGTACGTGCAAAGCTTTAGTTGAATTGGTAAATCAATGATAAGCTCACAGTATAACGTTAAGCCACGGCGTACACTGCCCCATCACCACTAATGAATGAATGAATGAATGAATGAATGAATGAATGAATGAATGAATGAATGAATGAATGAATGAATGAATGAATGAAATTGTTTGAAGAAAGCCCTGTTCGCAAAGATGCAGAAGCATGGGGAGGCGAGAGGATCTCAGGACACCGGCAGATGAACTCGTGTATGTGCCACCCGCTCAAAAGATACCTTCTTGTTATATGAATAAAACACATTGGCGGTAGTAGTTTGCGGCAGTTGTTGGCGGCAGTTTTTTGCGGCAGTAGATATCAATAATCATGTTCTATGACATTTATACCTGTAATTTGAGACATTCTTCTGCAGTGTCCTTGAGTTATTCAACTTGTATGTTGTATGCGAAACGCAGTTAAAACATTCAGGTGTTACTGTGAGAACGTTGTTTTGAGTAATCTTGAGCCCTGTAAGCTGCATGTTCGACCTACTCAAGCGCTACTGAGCAGCCGGCGCCTTATCTGCGCGCCGACGTCTTCTTATATCCTAATAATAATGCAACAAAACCAGGTAAACCTCTCGGAGCTATCCTACTTTCGTTTTTGCTTTCGGCTCGCCATGCGAAAGTGTTTCTTGCTAAGTGCGAATGCATAAAGTAGTTCCAGCGGCTTTCGAAAAGAGATAGAAACAACGCGTGGTACTGTGGTGGTATATCCACCACTCGCAGTCACAGTTGCCTTGCCAAACTGCAACAATAAAAAAACAACAACTAACCTAGAAGCCAGGCACGCATGCTAAAGCAGTCAACATTGCGGTAGCGCCGGCGCATCACTTTGCATGGAACCTAACAAGGCGCCATGCAAAGTGATGCACCTCAGCAATTACTGTAACGTGATGCACTGCAGTGATGCACTGCTCTTCTCTATAGGGGCAGACTTCTGGCCTTGTTGGCGCGACATATTATAAAAGTTTAGGGCGGATACTTATGAAGACGGGATAAGACGAAGGGGGACACGCACAGGCGCAGTCATCTTGGCCCGTCTTCACAGGTACCTGCGCTAAACTCTTAGGGTATCTCTACTCTGTAGAACACTGCTAGGTTATGCAGCCTAACAAGGGGTGCGTTCTATAGAGTAAGGAGGCGTTGGTGGAACAGTCCTTTGTTGATTCCTTCTTGGGCAGCGTGCCAACAGACAAAACACGAGAAAGCAACACATGACAAGCTGTGGTCTGTAAGCACAATATGTATTAAATGTGATACGTTTAGCTCCACAAGAAATTAAGCAGTTACGACGAAAAAACAAAATTGTCAACAGATGTTTCGCCTTTGCGAGTCATCCCCGAAATTCTCACAAAACTGGGTCTCAAAAACAACAACAACAACAAAAGACGTCTTTCACTCGAAACTGTCCGTTAGAATACACCGGATGCCTTCAGTGACACGTAAGGCACCAGAATCGACTGAAATTCTGACTCACAACTTCCGTAACAAAAGACACCGCGGATCTTTTATCCGATGCCAACATATATCTCTTTATTCACGCCGATATTAAGGTAAGTGCACAGCTGTCAACACTTACGGCTACCAAACGGGATACTGAAACCCAATCCATCCAGGCGTTCGAGGTGCACAAAGAAATGGCTGCCCTCATCTGCATCGTATGCAAGTGGTTCAGCCTGCATCGGCCTGAGCTCTACAGCGCTCCTTCGGGATGTGTGTCGAGTCAGCAGTAGAGAACAGCCGAAGACCGAATGTATTCAAAATAGATACCCCTACCCCGAAGAAAGAAGGCGAAAAAAAAAATGCAATGAATCTCACAGTGATCTCTCCTTTCCTATCAAAAGCTCAACCGCTCGACTACGCAGCAACACGGCTCTGAGAGCAAACCACAAAAGCCATTCGGAAACCCGCAGCGTTAGCGAAGCGGTCAAACAGGGACGCACCGGCCGAATACTGCGGTAACCGGACTGAGGCCAGCATACGAAATCGGTAAAGGGAATCGGATGCATGCTGTGCTGTGAAGTGGGCACAGGAAAAAGGTGTGACGACCCTATTTGTGGCAGTGGACCTATATATAACCAGTACTTATCGAGGTCTCAAATTGAGCCGTCACACAATCCCAAATAAGAGTGGGGGTGGCAGGTATTGCGGGCGCACGCATTGATACGCTCCACAGATGACCGGCCAGCGGAAAGGCAATAAGGGCGGAAGCCCTTAGCGCGACGCTGACGCTGACGCAAGCGACACTAGCGCCCACGCCGAGCTAAAGGGGAGGCTGTCACGTCCGCCGTAC
Source organism: Rhipicephalus sanguineus (assembly GCF_013339695.2). NCBI lineage: Eukaryota > Metazoa > Arthropoda > Arachnida > Ixodida > Ixodidae > Rhipicephalus > Rhipicephalus sanguineus. Next base: position 131,917,237 of record NC_051181.1, on the reverse strand, counting down.
GACTTAACAATGCAGGCTTTGATAGCAGTGACGCCGAATAAAAGGACTCGAATTATACGAATGAGGCCTCGGAACCTGTATAAGAGAGATGTAGCGGTCTAAGTTAAGAGTAAGCGTTGGCCAGCCGATAAACAAAAACAGGAAAAAGCCATTTATATTAGAAAGAAAACGGGGTTAGGAAAGAAAAAAATATTAAAGCTGATAGCTTGCTTGGCCGTAGCTTGTTCGTTGAGCGCGATCCGCCAGGAAAACAGATGGTTCGCTCGCTTGACCAAAGAAGGTCAAACGCGAAGATGAACTGGTTGGTTAGGAAAACCTGGCGCGAAAGGCGAGACGTGAGTATATCTTATAAGCGCGTCAAGAAATATAGTCGACAAACAGAAAGGATAAGTGAAAACAAAAGAAACAATAAATGATATCAGAAGTAAAGCTGCACGAAACGGGGTCAGATGAAACGCCGTATCGAGGGCGACGCGAATGCAAAAGGGTTCATGGCCACCAACATATACTACACTGCTTTCCTTCACGCTGCCGTGAATGACCATGCTCACCAAGGTCCTGTATGCGATCTGTAAGACAAGTTCGGGAATTTATAAGCTCACATAGACAACAATGGTCTGAGACACTATGTTTTGCGGGTTGTGCCATAGCTCTGCACTGCAGCTGAAACACGATCATCAATGTGCTGTCATGCTAACGCGAATTTTCAGATTGAATGTGATTAAGTGAACCTCCAGAAAACACGCGGAGAACAGCACATGCAGCGCACTGTCGCTAAGTAGGATATAATACTGGGCGAGTTGGTGCGAGTTGGTGTTGGCACTGTAGCTACACGCAACAGCATGTAGAGTCGTGAGCAATATGAAAGCGAACAACGAGTCCTTGCTGAAGGGGCGTGTACTCGTGATGTTCAGATACGAATCTTAAGCACTCATTTGCAAGATGTACCTTTCCACTTGAACATTCGGTGTTACGAACACGTTTGTGCTTGGCAACTGCGTTTGGCCACTGTGGCATCCTGAATGTGATTTCAATGTTCTCTTTCGTATTGCTCACGACTGTAAAGGAATATCTGAAGCACTGAGGCCTTTTACCCGCCGTGGTATTGTAGCAGGTAACGCGTCGTGCTACTGAGATCGAAGACGCGGGTTCGATTCCCGGCCACCTCTATGCGACTAAATGCGAGAACGTAAGTGTACACATAGAAACCCAGGTGGCCAAATTACTAATTATATCGTGGGTTTAGCACGTAAAATCTCACAATTTATTATTATTATTATTATTATTATTATTATTATTATTATTATTATTATTATTATTATTATTATTATTATTATTATTATTATTATTATTATTATTATTAATATTATTATTAACAGAGGCCTCGTATACCATTCAGCGATTCGGAAATCCACTCAGTGCCGTTCATGTTATGCTGATACAGCCTTCGAAAAACGCTGTAAACTAGCAAATATTCCTGGTTTCAGATTTAGCACCAAGGCAAAAGAAATAATAATATCTGGGGTTTAACGTCCCGAAACCACGATATGATTATGAGAGACGCCGTAGTGGAGGCCTCCGGAAATTTAGGCCACCTGGGGTTCCTTAACGTGCACCTAAATCTAAGTACTCGGGCCTCAAACATTTTCGCCTCCATCGAAAATGTAGCCGCCGCGGCCGCGATGTGCTCCCGCGACCTTCGGGTCAGCAGTCGAGTGCCATAACCACTAGACCACAGTGGCGGGGCGCAAAAAAAAAAAGAAAAAAAAATCATACAGACAATCAGCTCTATTTATAAGCGTTATGAAAAAATTGGCCGCGTATCTGCGTGCTCCGCTGCAAATGCCATGTAAAGACGATAGAGGAGGCGCTGCGTGAGATATGGACGCCACCTGGCAATACGTCGGGAAACATGAGCTTGTGCGGAGGGCTTCGTTTCTCCGTGGCAGAGGGCGTTAGTCGGCGCGCATGGGCATTTTCAGCGCAGCCGCATTTTCAGCACACCTTAAGAAACTAGGCTCTTTAGAATTATGTATCCATGTATTTTCTATTAAAGGAACACACCACCTAATACTTACCTAGTGATGTTGCGCCTGAGATATGCGTAATATTTACTTTTGATCGACAACGTTCCCAAGTATGAATAGCCGTACCAGTTCAAGATGGGTGGGCGGTAAGCAAGTGGTTCAACTTTGGCCAGGTCGCTGAATTGGGTGACAGACAGACAAACAGAAAGACAGACAGACAGACCAAAATTTCTGCGTTTAAGTTCCCCAAGAAAGACTATCGTCTTTAAATTAAAAGAACTTGCTTTGCTTTCAAAACCAGCGCTTCTTCCGTTTAACTTGAAAGCCATTCACGCTTATGTTGTAAGAACCGGCGTATAGTCCTCCGGAATTCCGGAAGCTCTCAACACCTGCCAGTATGAAGAGGCGTAGCTTTTGTTCCATTTTCAATCGCAGATCGAGAGCATTCAACATCGCATGCTGAATGCGTGTTTGTTACAGAGCAAGTATACAATATTCCAGAAAGTCATTACATTCACGTGACGTGCATGCCGGTTCTCTTTCTGCTTTCATTCTAGCTTTTGCACGCGCGAGGTGCTTCGACGCGACATTACACTGATACGCAGTCAGACGACACCTGCGCGGTTGCGCCGACAAATGTCGATCATTTGCAGAAGGCATTGCAGGCAGCTCTACGTTACGTGGCTTGAGTATTACAACACGCCAGGCGCGCGATAAACGAACGACTAGCAACAATGGATAAGACCACAACCTATTTTTACGTCACAGTGCGTCAGAAAGCAAGCATCATCTTGGAGGACGAAACGTTGTGCACGTAAACGTTGTCAACGAATTCCCTGCAAGCTAGAAATCCTACCAGAATGCAGATAATATCTGCGCTGAATTCGCGGTGTTACGTACCCCTTAGAAGGAGATGAATATATTAAATCATGGGCATTAACGTCTCGAAATTACGTACAGTGGTTTGCGAAAGACTCGGTAGGGTACGGGCTCCGGTTGAATTTTGACCACCTGCAACTTGTTTAATAACGTGCAGCTAAATATAACTACTAAAGCATTTTCGCATTCCCTACGCATCAAAATGCGGCCACGCAAGGGGCGGGAATCGAACCCTCGACCTCGTACTCAGCAGCAGTACACCATACACACTGAAGTTCCTCGGCCGATCAGAAGACGACAAGTACACTACCCGCTATTTACCAGTACAACGGTGCAACGTTTTACTGTTCACGTTGTATCACGTTCCGCCAACATTAAGTTACGCAAATCAAAAGAATCAGTTTTTGCATAATATTTAAGTGTGCCTCGGCATATAGCAGAGGGTGAATGGAGCCAGCGGGAGTGAAAGGGACGGGATCTGCTGGACCGCAACGTCGTCGAGAAGAACCCTGTCGGCAACAATTTTGCGCCACGTCGCAAGGAGAGAAACACTGCGCCGCCAACGGCATATGTTTCGCTACGCCGCACTTTGCAGCATACCCCTACACTGCAATGGCGTGGCGGCGTGCCAGACAGCGCTGCCACGCCATCTAACGAAAACGCACAACCCGAGTTCGAGCCCACCAATCTAAGAACCACAGCAGGCGCACGGTGAACGGGATGCGCTACACTGCGTCGCAGAACACTGCACTGCAACAAAAAGGACGCTCGTAAGAAAAGAAAGGGAGAAAGGGAGAAGGCAACTTGTTTACGTCTTCGCACCGGGAGGCTTTCGGCTTCCCCGGGGGTCATTGCAACGAGAGGCGGAGACAGAGGGGAGCTCCAGTCCCTTCAGGAGCTCGCAACTCCAAGCGGCGTGCACGGCTTCCACATGGGGACCAGTTAGAGGCAGCCCCAGAACGAGAAAACGAAAAAGAGCACAGATAGGAGAGAGATATATTTATCCGCACGCACGCGAGCGCACTGTTCTTTTTCAGCTGCACGACTGCGTGGCTCCCACAAGGCTGAACCCGACCATTCAGGGTAGCTCGTGGGGTGAGGTTTGTTTGTGTGCACTGGTGAAGGGAGAGCGTGAGAGGAGTGCTTGAGCCCGAATGTGGCCGTCAAAGGCAGCTCGAAAGAGCAGTGAACTGCAAAAGCAAAGTGAGCGCGTTTGAGGCTCGGCAGCATTATTAGAATAGAAGTACTGCATTCCAGCCTGCACTGTAGATTATTAAGGCGAAAGCCTTAGATCCTTCATCAAACGCGAAAATTAACCGTCGGCTGCGTGCACACGAGTGATGAAAAAAAATCATCACCATTTGACGTCATCATGACGTCACAGACCGCCATATTTTGTGACGTCATCATGACGTCACATGATCCCGTCATTGTCGCTTGGTCAAAGGCGGGCCGAGGCATAGAGTTTCTTAAAATACTTACTAGAGGGAACTCTGGCGCTAGTGGCTATAGGAGCTGCAACGCATATCGCTTCAGTCAGCATGGGAATGATGGGTAGTACACGGATTTGTCTAAACTTCGTTCTTTCGGCTCCGTTTGGCTACGCGTCGCCTGCATACGCTTTGTAGCAAGACGAAGTTCAGCAAAAGTCAGCACTTCCACTTCACCACTTTATCCTTTTTAGGCTCGCCAATTCAAATCTGGTCACGAAGTCCACAACGATCCATTCTTTTATCCGAAAGAAAACCAAAACACAGCAATAAACAAAGCCAAAAGTGCGTTCGAAGCCCGCAAGTACGAAGACTAGGCAAATCCGTGTACTACCCATCATTCCCATGGTGGCTGAACGATCGCAGCGCCAGAGTCCCCTCTAGTTAATTTTAGGAATCTCTATGGGCCGAGGCACTGAAAAAACCGCCTGAGGTGAAGAAAGCTTGCAATGCCTCCGATCCCGGAGGCTGTGCAAAACCACATTATATTGCAAAGCAGTTCTGCGGAATCCCGCAAGGGTTGAAAAAGGGAATATAGACAACCACCCGTTTGCAGCACGAAGCCACAAGGAAAGCCATACGGATTTCGCAGAAATAAAGCCTCTTAGTTGCCGAAAAATTCGTCCTGGTCCGGGAACCACATTATGTACAGAAAGCTTTCAAGGGGGGATTCAATACAATCGATAGAGAAGAAAAGGAACAAGACGATGGTTTTCGCGCCTTCGAGTCGTCCTAGGCAAATGCATAGTGTACCATGTGACTTTTTCTACTAATTTTGGCGATCTGGCTTTCTTTAACGCGAACGACGATTCACCTGTATAAAATTGTAAATTACACTTCGAGTTCACTATGGAAACTTCTACATTTCGAGTTCACTAGAATGCAGCCACCAAGCTGCTGAGAAAGTGAACATAGAACCTCATTTAACGACCGTGTTCACTACAAACCTGCTATTAAGCGTAGAAGTAGCCGCACGAACGCAGTGGGCTCTGGACTGCAGGGTGCCCGAAGTTTGTGGTGACCAGAGGCAAGCCCAACGCATTGAAACGCGCTTGAAAGTTTTATGCGTAACTGTATTTAAGCATTTCTAAGCGCTATAGAACAAAGCAATAAATCATGACGTCGTTAGTCCTTGCTCTCCTCGCGGGCACCTCGAAAGCATACAGCTTTGTCACTATCGGGCCACACGAGATTCAATGACTACTTTGATTTCCTTACGTATTTCAAGTTTGGCCTACCCATTTCTTGTCGTGTGTCGCAGTGTAGCAGAAGCAGTGCAATTAAATTATTAAAAAGAGAAAATATAACGAGCGTTTGAGCTCGCTGGTAGTTAACAATTATTAATCTAGAAACCTTGAAGCAGCAACCACCTGTCATGGCTAGAAATCCTGAAGCAGCAACCACCTGTCATGGCCGCCTTACAGCATATACCAGTCGGGTTATGCTTGTGCACCCCTTTTCGACCAGTGTTTTATTATAAATTTTTCGAGCAATTTTTTATTATAACACAATATACATACAGGGTGTTTTTTTTAGACAATACATATTTTTTATGAAAATCCTATGATAGTAAGCCTCTTGCCGTTTTCGCACGTGAACTCTATGTCGAGGCGGAGAAACTTTGCCGCAGTCAAAATGACAGTGTTGCCACTAATTAAGCAGTTAACTAATTACCAAGAACTCGTTCATTAACATTTTAATTATTGATTTGAGGGCAAGCGTTTATATTAGAAAGTTGTAGTGCGTGCCCATTTATGGCGCACCCATTTTTTAGAAATCACGAAAGTTGCACGTATAGCTCGAGATATTCATCATCGAATTTCAAGGGCGAAATCGAAACTGATCGCGCCCGGCGCGCACAACGTGCGGCGGAACAACCGGGACGACACGTGACAGGGAAGTGACCGAAATTCGAATGAAGGCGCGCAGAAGCAGAATCTGGTCAGGAAAATCGGCAAGCACTCTGAAATACACAAGTAGACAGCTTAATGCTTGTGTGCGATGGGTGGTGCTTATGTGTTTCTTTCTTAAACTATAAAGAGGCGCGAATAACTATTTCGCGTGTCTGCGAGAAGCGCCAAAGTGGCAGCCCCTGAGTTTTCTGCTTACCAGGCAAAGAAAAGATTGATACCACGTGACGCAAGAACAGTGATCCACGTGACGTCATTACGGTACATACACTCTCGATTGGTCCATATATGCGAAATATCAGTTGTGTATTGTCTCCTACACTGCTTTGCCATGCAGCCACCCACCCGTTCTTCCTTGTCCCACATGACTAATGTGCGCGATCAACTGATTTCAATTCATTTTGTGTGTTTTCGACTGCGCAAGCGGATATAACAGCGTGTAGCCGACAAGCGCGAAATTCTGATAGGCTCCACCCTTAGTGCTGGCATTGTACACGTGCTTTTAAGGAATAAGTGGCGAGGAGGAGATATCGCCTGTAGGAAGGGTAGTGAAGACGAGAACGAAACCACTCCCTCGTCTTAGAGCACGGGTTGGTGAGGGGCCCTTTAAAGAACCTCAGGTAGTCGAAATTTCCGGAGCCCTCCAATACAGCGTCTCACATAATCATATCATGGTTTTGGGACGTAAAACCAAGACTACCATAAACATGTTAGTTGAAAGTCGTCAGTTGCTTATTAAGGCGAAACCCTTAGATGCCTCATCAACCGCGAAAATAGACTGTCGGCGTCGGCGTCAACACGAGTGATGCAACAAGTAATCATCAGGTGATGACGTCACAATATGACGTCATCATGAAGTCACAGATCACCAGAATCTCTGACGTCGTAATGACGTCACATGATGACGTCATCACATGACATGGTTGCTTGGTCAAAGTTGGGCCGATCGCGGAGGCAGTGCGAAACCAGGTGAGATGCGGAAAGCTTTCGGAGGGAGACGGTGGAGGATCAATTCATTGCCTGAGAAGAAAACCTTCCAGTCGTCTGATGCGAATGCACACGGGGCCCTTTGAGTTCTTTTGTTATTTTTATACGTTTCCCTCTCCGGTGCGACACCCTCTGCATCACATGTTCCTGCTCGGCCCGGGCTGAACGCCGGATGCGACTGAGCGACAACTATGCCGGGAATGTTGTTGTTGTTCACCCGGGCTCCCGTCCGGCTGGCGTCCCGCTAAGAGCAACGTGCCGCAATCGGTGGGCCTGTGACTGGAACACTTCGTTCGCGCTTTTTCGTGGCCGTTTCGTCAAGCGGCTAAACATAGCGGCTCGCTGCCTCGGCTCCAGGGAGAAGCCCTGAGCACCACCACCACCTCGGAAGAAACGGAATCGCGCCTTTCAAGATGTGATTGCGATAATATTCAGTAACGTCGATAAATGGGATAATTGGTATTTCTTCGTACACAAAGGGAAACAGCGCATGAATACAGCAGACAGAGAGAGAGAAGGTTTAAGTGAAAGGCAGGGAGATTAACCAGAAGTTTTTCGGTTTGCTACCCTACTCTGGAGAAGGGGTAAGGGGGGATAGAAAGACAGAGACGAATGAGTTATGTTAGTGTTGTGCTCCTTCTTTTGTTTTCTGTATTTGTGCGCTGCCCCCCTTGCCACCTCCAGAATACGAGAGGTGGATTTCGGCGCGCAAATGTCGTCGCCCCAGCTACGTGTTCCAAAAGGAGCCAAAAAGGAAAACAGAAAGACCACAACAGAAAAACACAGTTTCTATCACAAACACGCCATGGCGTCGCCATATTAACGTATTAGCTTTGCTGCTTTTGACTCTTGATGGAACCATGAGGACATGACCGCAAGTGAGACATACTAATTACAAGTTCTATAAGCTCTTCTGGGCGTTTCCTTATAGCCTCCGTAATACTATCTAACGATCTTGTGCGTGGCTGGCCTAGCTTTTCTCTTATCTTTCATTTTGATTACCATTAATTTTCTCTCTATTGAACTGGTGTCTCGCATGACATGACTAAAATAAAAAAATAGCTAATTGCTAATTTGATTACCTTTGCTTCCAAAGAATGTTCGGTCGCTATAGGCTTCACAAAAGTCTACGCCAGCACCACACATATCAAAAGAATCTAGCGTTATTGTTTCATATTTACGCAAAGTCTAGGACTTTCATCAGTACGGTACCAAGGGAGATGGCATCAAGTGTCGTCCAATCCAGGAAGATGGCTGTAACCATCTCATACCATGTAGCTACACTGGCGAATCGCCGTATACAACGTCATACTGGCGCACTTTAGGGCATGCAAACTTTCACGAGCTCCTTCTAGCGGCTCTGAACTACCGTTATCCGCGTCATCACGCTTGGCAGCGACCGGGTCAAGCGCCGATAACGAACGAAGTCACTGCAGTTGAGGCACCGTCGATCCACAGTGTGAAGGAGGTCCTAGGGAAAAGCGAACAAAGGACACGAGGGGACGGCGAACCGGAATGAGCCGGTTCCCGCCGTCGACTTTGCACACAAATGCGGGCAACGAGCACAAGTATTCGCCGGACGCTTTTATCTCAGTGGCGTGACTTTGTTGCGCGTTACAGATAGCTCTGGTGAGCGACGTTCCCAAATGTAGCAGCGCTGTCCTGTGGTTAGATATCGCTAGTCTTGGTGTCCGCTTTTTGCTTCTTGATGTGTTTGTTTTTCATACAGCACGCGCGTTCATCTAGCGGTTATAGCGCTCGAACTCTGACCCGTAGGTCGCGGGTTCGATCCCGGCCGCGGCGGTCGCATATCGATGGAGACGAAATGCTATACAGACCCGTGCACTGTGGGATGTCAGTGCATGTTAAAGGACGCCAGACGGTCGAAATTTCCCGAGTCCTCTACTCCGGTGTGCCTCACGGGATATACTGAGGCCGCTCAACTTCGAAAAACCTCTCATAGCACAATAAACATAGGAAACACCGTTGGCCCTCACTGAATTTAATAATTTTGTGGGATTTTGCGAATCAAAACCTCGATATGATTATGAGGCACGCCGTAGTGGAGGGCTTCGGATATTCCTACTTTCGCGTGATCTTTAACGTGCACTGACATCGCACAGTACACGGGCCTCTACAATTTCGCCTCCACCGAAATGCGACCGCCGTGATCGGGATCGAACCCGCGACCTGACTCGCGCGGAATGGAATTGTGACTCGCGTGGAATGGAAAGAACGGAAGATGTCATTGACGATGGAGACAACAGCACGCCCATAGCGAATACGTCACCATACTGCTCTTCTTGCGCAGGAGGAAAGCAGTGGACCGCAAGGGGGGACATGCTGACCAAGCCAAGAAAAAAAGTGCGGGCGGCGTTCCAAAAGTACCTGCAGCAGGATATGACTAAACAACCAGAAAAGAGCTGTCCGGTTGCACGTCAAGTCCGCAATGTTCACTGCAGTTTGTGGATTCCTGGGGCTTTTTCCAACGTCAGTGTGCGGGCAACACGAAGTACCTGCACCGAGTCCTTATTTGGTTGCGCCGCAATCTAGAGCAGCCCCGCTGAACAACCTCACAATAATACAATTCTCGGGGTTTTACGTCCCAAAACCACAATGTTTAACAACCTCATCGTTCCTTTCGGGCGTAACTTTGGGATATGCTTTGTACATGTTGTTTTTCCTACTAAACCCTAGCATATGAGTTAATCTCTAGTATAGTTAACCTCTACGAGAGCTAATCTCCCTTTAGTCCTTTCAACCAAGACAGCGTATGTCTAAGTAATCTCAATAAAAAAAATATATATTCACATGCTGAAAAATGTACCACAATCTAATTATGAAGCACAAAAAGCACTTGCGAATTATGCTATATAGTATAAGTGGCCTGTTTCGAGTGGTGTAGAAGTGGTCGACCTCTTCTGTGAGCGCTACTCTATTGAACAACCACCGAAGACGGATGCAACCCTGCGCATTCGATGAATTCACAAAAACTGATACCAGTTTAATATACTTACGCTGTTCGCACAACAATTCCTTCCCCACCTATTCCCACACTGCGGTCGAGAGCCGCCCTCTTCCATGAAATAAAGCTTCATTTCATTCATTCGTATGCTGAAACGATGAAGTTGCAAGCACATGCATCTATAGATTATCCAGGTGACGTTTCCTAAGAACAAGTTTATATCAGTCTAATCTCGAAAGCGATTACTCCCTTTCTAATCGGCTTAGAAGAGGGCGCGAAGGGGGAGCGATATCCCTTACAAAAATCGACTTAGGCAGTCTATAGACTGTCTAAACCCATTTTTAGGCAGTGTGTAGGCTGTCTAAATCTATTTTTGTAAGGGATTATTCCTCTCATCGTATAAAAGGGGGCACCAGAAAACGCCTTTTTCTCGCACTCATTGGTTTCAACTTCATGCGCCGCACGCCTCTTCGACGAGACAACGCTGCCATCTGTGAGCAGCAATTCTCTCCGCGCGAAGCAGGCGGTCGTCAGGAATGAACGAAACAGAAAGCAGAGATAAAGCGAGCTGTGCCAAAAACAAGCGCATCCTTCGTTTCACGGTCGAAATAGTACACACGCACACTCACGCTCTTGGCATCATTTCAAATACCGGACGTGAGCTTTTATTCCGGTCCTTCCAGCTTTGCTGTCGTTTTCTTTCGCTCGAGCGCACTTAGCTGCGCCAGCGCTAAAACGCCGTAATGAAGATAAAAAAAAAAGATAAAGAGGCCGCAGGGTTGAGCCTAGGGCGTGCGGCAACGGGGCAACTAACTCGCGCTGGCTGCCAAAACAACCGAGGGAGGCGGTGCGTTTGGTTGCGGAGACCGAATTGCGGAAGTGGCTGTCGCCCTCCACCAGAAATTGGGTTACGCCACAGAGCAGTAAAATGCTGCAAAGAAGCACGCTTTACAAGTCGCCGACAGGGTTTCAGCGGAGAGCAACAATAGGCGCGAGCAACAACAGGGCGCTGCGGACGTGCCAAATGTTCGCTTAAATAAACGCCAAATAAATGCCAGTGGGGTGAAACCCTAGCCGCACAGCGTTAAACCGATTGGACACCAGACCATTTTAGGAAGCCAAGGTTCATGGTATACCACGACCGTGTGTCTCGTCGACGCATAAGGTCATGCCGGGATGACGTCAGGGCTGCATCAGCCCTGGTGTGAGCCCGGAAGACTTCTTCCTGTTCCCAAAAATTAAAAGAAGCCAGAAAAGTCACCGTTTTGACAATGTTCCCGCCATCGAACGGGCTGCGGATGCCATCATGCGTGCGTCGTGGCTGTTTCGTGGAGTTTAACGGAGACAACTCTGGCTACAGCCGTTGTCATCAGGATGTCACACTCATTCACAAAGATGTCCTGGGCTAAAGAAAAGACAAAAAGTACGAAAAGAAAGCCTCTCCGAAGAGCGCGAAGTCATTTCATCACGGAGCTCGCGACGCACGCCGCCGAGGCCATTAAGGCAGGCAGCTGTGGCGCATACGCACCCGGTCAAAACGTTTTAACGGACCCGGATAGGCAGGCACGCGGCGGAGACGAGAAGTTCGTCAGCCACGACAGGCCAACACAGTCATTCGCCACGAGGGCGTGTAGAAACTCAGTGTTGCTCGCTGTTCACACGTGTTGTGCCTGCTTCGTCGTTCCCAAGCGTAACACTATCTTCTTCTTCTTTTTTTTTTACGCTTAACGCGCTTTTAAAGATCCAGGGATGGCGGAATTCCTTTTCACGGGAACCTCTCTCCGCATATGCGTGAGCGTGGCAGGACAAACATCTCGCGAAACGCTCTGGTTCGCTGAGTTGTGTGTGTGCGAACGAGCAGGCGTAGCGGTCACGCTGCCGTGAAGACCTCGGTGCGACGGCGAGTGGCGAATGAAAGCGTTTGCTCGTTCCGGCGCGCTTGGCCGCTCTACGAATATCGAGAGAAGCACGCGAGCTAGCACAAACACAAGTATTTGTTTGTCCGTTGTGGTTCGTGGTGAGCGGCTCATTTTGGTCCTGGCCATCGTCAGCCCTGCGACTCTGGAAGCGCTAGTTTCTGTGTGCATCGCGCGAAGGATTCTCCGTTAGAGATGGGGGGAGCCTTACCCCAGCCGCCAGCCGCGTTTTGGTTGAGTCCGAAAGAAAAGCTCCGCAATGGATGCAAAAAATGAAAACGAAGTGATGACTTGCTTCCCACAACGATCTTCTCTTGGTGCCCGGCTTTCGGGGATTAAGGTAGGCAGCACACACTTGGCATGCAACATTAATGGTTCTCTACCGTTATTGTCGTCAAAAACCTGCATGGCCATAACCCTGCACTGAGCGCCCCCTCAGATTATTGTATGGAAAAGGGGCGAAGTGTGTGTGCATGTTTTAAAGCGTCATGAAAAAATTAAGAACTATAGTGTGCGAACATATTTTCCTTGCTTTGCTTCGTCCTCTCTTTTCTTTTTTCTTTTTGGCCTTACTCCACCGCCCAGTGAAGACTAAACAACCGCAATGTTTAGCTAATTAACCTCTCTGCCCTTCATCTCTCAGGAACACAGGAAATACAGTTCCAGCATTTCCAGCTCTTAACTGGTGCTGCAGTACGCAAGAAGAAGATTTCAGAGTGCTGCGCCCCCCGCACCAAATGACAGAACACGCAAAATCAACTAGAACGCTACGGCTTCTGTTTCGTTTTGCGTCGAGAAGTCGTCGTCGCCTCCTGCTGCCTCATGCGGTTTGTTCGAAGATAGATAAAGACTGTCGATGAGAATTCTAGCTTCCAGTCACGTGCCCTTTAAGTTTTTCTGTGTTAGCATCAGTGCCCTCTGAGCTGGCAACGTGCATTGCTTTCCTGGAATGAGGTAAGTAATAAAGAGACGGAGAGGAATGTGTGGCATTGTAACGTTACTCGTAAGTCGATGTCCTCGAACGCAGCACGAAATAAATGATTCCTAGAAGCGCGCGGAGCCAAGCAATACATCCGGGGCACCAGTTATCTTTCAGCACGACGACGAATTCTCCCGCCAGAGCGAATGCTGGCGCACGCACCCGCTTGTAAGAATACCACAACGCGCTCTCTTCCCCTCTCTCGACAGAAGCATAAAATTCGCCTCAGTAGATTTATTCAGTGCTGTGAAAGCTACGACCAGTCGCATTGAATGACGTATACGTTAGTGGATGTCCCAATATATTCCCGCACAGGGCTTAATTTGCTTGCTGCTTGCATCGTTTTGCTCACCACCTAATACTGTTATGCCCACTGAAATTTACGCAATAAATGCCTAGTAGCTGACGGTACACCAGTGGACAGACCCAAGCACATGGTGGTTCCGTGTGGCTTGAAAAAATAAAGTGAAATCAACTTCGAAATGGAGCTAGCCTTAAACAATATGACAGTGTGGCGCATGGGAGGAGCATGGGCAAGCAGGATTTTGCAAACATAAAAAAAAGGCCTGTACTTAAGCAACATCACCGAGCGAGGATTCAATACCGATGTTATTAAGATATCTCGATCTTCAACAGCCAGCAAAGGTTGTCGTCTCTGCTTGTTGGCACATCACGGGGACTGTCACGGTTATGGAAATAGTACACGGACAAAGGAATATTAGAAAAGGCTTGACGGCCGTGCATCTGCATTTGCGGACTGTCCTTCCTCTGTGGTCACGTGTTGTAGTCGCGTGACCCCCTCTTACCCTCCCCAATCGAAATTCTTCTACAGCCTATTCTCAGACTTCCGTCAATTGCAACAGAATGAAAAGTTGTGCTAGTTGGAATATTGACAAGGTCGATGCAGCGCTGAAAGACGAAGAGAAAGAAACAGAACGCACATGACCAGCCCTGTCCTGGACTGCTATGCTGGACACTGTCAAATTCCCCCGCATTTTCAAATTTCGTAATGACAGCATTTGCAGGCAATCAGGGAGGGCGTAGCCGTCCTCCGGCCAATCAGAGTTGACCAATGGCGGAATTTGACAACATGGCGGAATCTGGCAATGTCCAGAATAGCACTACAGTGTACTAGAATATTCTAGTACACTATAATAGCATCCCCGTGTTTTCTATTTCTTCGTCTTTCAGCGCTGAATCAACCAAATCCGTCACTCGATGAGCAGTCTCACTAAAACAGCTGCAATAACAGCAGCGACGCAGAAGATACCGCCCCAGTGCGTTTTCTAAGCTTTGGCAGTGCTGGATCGAACTAATGAGATTGAGTGAGAGAAATCGCGCTCTCGTTTTGGCCGTCGTCGCGGAAGGGGAACGCGGCATGCAAACAAACGTGAAAACCACGCAAGAGGTGTTTGCGATTACTGATGCAAAGCCGCACGCGCTATGCGGTTGCCTCCAATGTTACAGCGTTCTCGCCCACGATCTCGTATCCTTCACCGCGTCCGTACCAGCACTGTCCGAACAAGGACAAACAAAACAAGCGGCACGGCCTATTACCTCGCGGAGGTCACTGCCGGAGTGCGGGCGCCCTCCGCGCCGATTCCAAAGCGGTCGGCACAGACTTCTTGTCGCCAGCCGGCTGTTGGCAGCCACTCACCAGCGGTACCCTTGGGTGGGAGAGGTGAGCACGATTTCCGGATTCCCGGAAGACGGCCGACAGTGCCAGTGATTCATTTCAGTAGAATAGCGGAGCAGAAACGGGTCTATAAGCTGCGTCGTCGGCAATGACCGCATTGCTGTAGTGGACACGATATTGACCAAGGCTGAAGAGGGTGAGAATACAGGTGAAGGCGACGGTTAGTATCGAAAAGGTGTTGCACTTGAGGTGTTCAGGGAAGTTTAAAACCAACAGTCAATTTGTACTATGCTTACTGCTGATGTGAGAAACATCGAAAGACTCTTTACGATTTTAACATATGGTGTAGTAGTGCAAATCCGACGGGGACAAAGAGGACAAGAAGAAACACGACACTCGCTACTCCATTAGCGAGTGTCGTGTAGCGAGGGTCGTGTTTCTTCTTGTCCTCTTTGTCCCCGTCGAATTTGCGCTACTACACCATATGTTAAAATGATATCTCACCAACTAGCCCAGCTCTCAAGCCTACTGTACTCTTTACGAGTTCATCTTATGCTTTCTTTTTTTTTTTCTTTTCGAACGCCTGCCCTTAAGCATGGTACTAGGCTGTGCCATAAATGCGCATACGAATTTGCTTCATGTAGGAAGTCTAACAGTGGCTCGTGGGTGAAGAGGTCAGGGTCGGGAGGTCGGGAAAGCCTGGGGCCTGCTACACGGAAGCGGAGAAGAGGGTATAAATGCACGCCTGTACAAGTCCGCAGCAAGTGCGTCGCAGTCACATCGCGGATTGGGGCCGTCACAAGATGGACACGATGCATCATATGGGCCGCGCTCACGTGTATAGTTGAAAGGACCAAACGACATGACTCCATTTTTTATAAAGGGGTACTGACACCTTTTCTCGAAGGCGAGTTTGCTGTGCCATACAATCTCCTGTATGCAGAGACGACTCTGAGCAAGTGTGAAGATCGGCAAATGTTGATAAGATATTTTATTTTGATATTAAAGTCAATTTTCCCAAGGCACACCTACCGACATCGACACTAACTTGACGTGAGGCTACAGTACTAATTCTGGCATTCTGGTGACTTCACGCAACAGTCTGGCTAGTTGTGATGACGTCAGGTACCACAACTTCCAAGATGGCCGCTTGTGCGTCACTAAAACATTCGAAATGGCCCCTTGTGCGTCACCAACGGAGCCATGGTGCGGAGCGGCAGCAGAAACGTCACTGTATATTGTGCGAGCACGTGACGAGAAGCCCATACCATGTTGTGACGTCAGGGTACAGTAGGAACCGAAACTAGCTTTTAAAAACATCTGTAATTACTTTTTCAGGGTGCACTCGCGCTTAGCACTACCCTTTCTAGGCTCTTGAGGGTTTGACCTTTCATTTGATGAAAAAAACGACAACTGATAATTTTCGTGTCAGTACCCCTTTAAAGGTTAAATCTTCTGCTACGAAATTTTCACAGAAAGAATCCGATTTTAATTTTAAATGGGGGCCGAGAGACTATTGAGGATGTCAGTGTGACACAAAAGTAGCCTTTGGCTAAGAGAAAGCGCCCCGGGAGGGTTAAATCAACGATACATATACCGCTGCAACGCAGGTTGAATATATGGATACAACAAACTCTTTTTTTTTTGTCAATTTGGACATGAACTGATCGCCGGCGCTGACTACGTCGCTTACAGTTGCCCTTGCCTCGAAATGGTATTAAGAAAGCCTTGTTTGTTATTAAATGCGAAGCATTTCTTTGCAAACTTCTGCGACTTTGAGCGTATCTATCTATCTATCTATCTATCTATCTATCTATCTATCTATCTATCTATCTATCTATCTATCTATCTATCTATCTATCTATCTATCTATCTATCTATCTATCTATCTATCTATCTATCTATCTATCTATCTATCTATCTATCTATCTATCTATCTATCTATCTATCTATCTATCTATCTATCTATCTATCTATCTATCTATCTATCTATCTATCTATCTATCTATCTATCTATCTATCTATCTATCTATCTACGCCGGCACAGCAGCTTCACAGGACAGTGCATGCCGTATCGCAAACAGCATGGATTCCTTCAAACCGCTCTGTCACGTGCCCCTTTCCCTAGGAGCAGACTCACTGACGTTAATGGGTCGGAGTTTATCTCCGCATGCATGCCAGTGGAGGACAGAAAAAAATTTGTAACGAACAGCTCGGCTCTCCGCTCTGATCCAGTTGCTAGAGTCAGCCCTTCTCTCGAAGCGAACAGATAACGGAGACTGCGTTATCCCCCCCCCCCCCCCCCACCGCACGCGCCAGGCGACGGCAACAGTCAGCGAGTACAAGCGAAGCCGCGCTGTGTACTCATTTTCTTTTGACCGCATATTTTGCATATTGTGGAAGGATGGCCGACGATAACGACTGACATCAGTGGGCACGTAACAGTTGCGGGGGCGTTTCGCGGTGCATAACAGTCGAGTATATATACTAAGAAAGGCCTAGGGCGTTTGTTTGCTGCTTACATCTATCTATCTATCTATCTATCTATCTATCTATCTATCTATCTATCTATCTATCTATCTATCTATCTATCTATCTATCTATCTATCTATCTATCTATCTATCTATCTATCTAGCCGCCTACGACTTTGTGCTCTCCTGGCCGTTTCG
The DNA here is from genome assembly GCF_013339695.2 of Rhipicephalus sanguineus. NCBI lineage: Eukaryota > Metazoa > Arthropoda > Arachnida > Ixodida > Ixodidae > Rhipicephalus > Rhipicephalus sanguineus. The sequence continues at coordinate 131,899,778 of NC_051181.1, read as the reverse complement.
TTAATTTGATTTACACCAAAATTGGTATGGCGAAACATGACTTTATGACGAACATAAATGACAGGTCATAACATGAAAATCATGATATCCATGTCATGAACGACATGATTTACTCGCCACAGTTTTGGTGCTCTCGCGGCCGTTTCGTTAGTTTGCTATATACCAAAATTGGTATGGCGTGACAAGAGTGTATGACGAACATAAGTGGCAGGTCCTAACGTGCAAATCATGACAAGCATGTCATGTGCCTGTGACAAGCACGTCATGTGACTTACGTGCCACGCTCATGGTGCGCTGGCGCCCGTTTCGCTATAGCTTGATATGCACCAAAATCGGTATCTCGCGACGTGACTGTGTGACGAACACAAATAACAGGAGTTAACATGAAAATAATGACACGCATGTCATGTACATCATGACTTACGTGCCACGCTCATGGTGCGCTGGCGGCCGTTTCGCTGGCTTGATATATACCAAAATTTGTATAGCGCGACGTGACTGTGTGACGAACACAAATAACAGGAATTAACATGAAAATCATGACACGCATGTCATGCACAGCGTGACTTATGTGCCACGCTCATGGTGCGCTTTCGGCAATTTCGCTAGCTTGATATACACCAAAATTGGTATCTCGCGACGTGACTGTGTGACGAACACAAATAACAGGCGTAAAATGAAAGTCCTGACACGCATGTCATGCACAGCATGACTTAGGTGCCACGCTCATGGTGCGCTGGCGGCCGTTTCGCTAGCTTGATTTGCACCAAAATTGGTATCTCGCGACGTGACTGTGTGACGAACACAAATAACAGGAGTTAACATGAAAATCATGACACGCATGTCATGTACAGCATGATTTACATGCCACGCTCATGGTGCGCTCGCGGCCGTTTCGCTATCTTGATATATACCAAAATTGGTATCGCGCGACGTGAATGTGTGACGAACACAAATAACAGGTGGTAACATGAAAATCATGACACGCATGTCATGTACAGCATGACTTACGTGCCACGCTCATGGTGCGCTGGCGGCCATTTTGTTAACTGGATATATACGTAAATGGATATATACGGCACTCCTGTCATGGCATGACAGGAGTGCCGAACATAAATAGCAGGTCACAGATCCTATATATGTAGCAGAAAATATGTTTCATTAGCATGGCATATACCAGATTGTACACGCATGCATGTATGACAATCTCGCGATATATGGCGAACTAGATGACACAACATGAATGACTTCATTAGCCTCGATGACAAACAAGACGATGTATGCAGCTCTTTGCTGGCTGCTTCGCATTACATCGATTCCCACACTGCGTGGGATCTGCCGATTTGTTTTTTCTGCGTGCTATCCCTCACGGAAGCAATCAAGTAAAATCACCGATCTCACGTCGGTGATGATGTACTGGGCAGAATTCACGGAAGATTCACGGTTTACCGATGAACCTCCGCAGCTTGGCCCACTCATCATCATTCACTCCGTGGATATGCTGTGATTTTCTTGTTATTATCTGATTTTTTTTTGCCGTTATCTATTTTCTGTTCTATGGTCTCCTTCCTACTGTTTTTATTATTTTTTTTCTGCTCCGAGTGCTGTGCGTCTAACACCCGGCACAGGCGTTTCGCCTCCGTTTTTCTCTTCCGTAGGACTGTGTCTAACCTCCAAACGCCATCGCTTCGCTGGCTCGCACGTACGAATTAGCACTTCGGCACCGCTGGCGTTCCAAGCGTGCAGCCTCTTCGGCTTATGCGCATCAAACTTGGGGCCTGCGTGACGCCAACGCGAGACGTGAGACAACGACAGAGTGGTCCTTAAACTGCTCCGGAGTTAAAATGGGCAGCATACATACCTAGAAGCTTTAAATGCTACCAAAGACACTTGATATTCTTAGAATTTTGAAATGAAGTGTCTAAGAGAGAGAACATGAGTGATTTTATGAATTTCAAAGCATTTTTTCGCGTCTTCGGGCTGTTGCGTCATAAGCTATATAAAGTTTATCGAAACTTGTGTCTTCAGCCCATAGTTCCTTTAATATACGACGCAAGTTTACCGATGAAACGGCTGGGAAAAAAAATGCAAACCGCTAGACGACAAACCGTAGCGAAAGCAGCAAAGAAAGAAGTGCTCAAAAGCGGAATAAGAAAAAAGAAAAATTTCGCCATCTCCCACTAAAGGGAACCATGTGGGGATGCGAAGCAGCGCATGGGTCGACTTAAAGTTCCGTTCATCATGGGCACCTTGCCCGATGTTAACGCGTCCTTGCAAGTGGAGCACACCATGAATTCACTGTAGTTGCTGTTGCTGTTGCTGTTACTTGGAGCACGCCACGCGGGTTGGAGCACGCCACGCGGGTTCATCGCGCGTCTGCAGAATCTCGGTCCCCGACACCATCACGTGACTGCTGAGAAAGTGTAAGGGGTAGAGGCCACAGCGTCTTACCCTGCCCCTCACAGAGGCCCAAACGCGTGCCAGCGCGTTGACTAGGATACAACGCGTTGGTTCATCGCGCGTTCTGCAGAATCTCGTTCGCCGACGCCATCACATGATACTGAGTGTAAGGGGGAGAAGCCACAGCGTCTTACCCAGCCCCGTACACAGGCCCGAACGCGCTAGCGCGTGCCAGCACACGTGGTTTTGTCTGCGTTACGCCAAGCTAGGACAGCATACGGCAGCCCGGGCCCCTGAAGTGCTCTGCGCGTATCATCATCAAGGCGGTCGAAGAACAAGAGGAAGAAAGCTTCTCCCAGGCGCGAGCGCGCGCTCTGCACGTATCATCATCAAGGCGGTCGAAGAAGAAGACGAAGGAGACTTCTCCTTGGCGCGAGCGCGCACTCAATATGTTACAGATGGCTATGGTAGGTTTTAGAAAGCGGACGGTCGCCAATGGAACTACGGACAAAGCCCAGCGCAAAAGCTGCTTCGCATCTAAAACGTGGGCGAAGCAGTCTCAAAGGGAGCTCCTCCGATCCCGCTGTACGTGAACTTGTATTGTTAGGGTTCATCACCTAAGCACAGTATGCTGCCAGTTCGCGTACGCATCATTCACGTATTTGTCCCTCCGTTGTACCATTCTCGTTGATAATGTATATATGAACGACCGGACGCGTTTGCCACGATGAAGTCATCATGCGCGGCCTGCCGTGAAAGCTATATAATTCTGGCTACGTCCCTGCGGACATGCTAAAAACCCCTAATGCAGAAAGCGCCTTCTCGATTCCGGACTCCCCCTTTCCGCTAATAGTGTTGCAGAGTGCTATAAGTTACGTTAATTGTAGCGAGAGGCGTAGCCAGAAATGATTTCTTGTGGGTGGTGGGGAGGGGGGCTCAAGCATACTTGTATGTTCGTGCGTGCGTTTGTATGTGCGTGTATATATGCAAAATTGAAACATTTCGGGGGGTTTCACATCCATTCAGCTGCCCCCTGTTTACGCCAATGGCTGCTGCCACGCACGACGTCATTCCACCAACCTTTTACTTTATTGAAGACGGTGGGGTAGAGGGTGGAGGGGGGGGGGGCACTCGGTATTTTTCGCGGCAGGCGTGGCCCGCGGAACCAGCGATAGTTGCGACGGGCGCAAATGGTTCCGTGCGATACACATGCACGTTTTTTTTTACGACCCGCTGGGCAACGCCGTCCCGCGTTGCCCGCAGAGCGGACCTCCGACGTTTAGCTTCATTGTCTATGGCCCCTTATCACCCGCGTTGCCTGCTGGCCTTCGGTGCGAGCTATTTTTATACTATACGCGCAACCTTTCCCAACCCGGGCCGCCTGTGACGCGGCGACCCAGAAGCGAACCAACCGGTGCCCCGGCTACGTCAGCCACGTCCCCACGGTCACTTTCTCCGCCCTTCTCGCTTTCAAAAGTCCTTCGGCATTTCATTATCATTATCGCAGCTGTCTCCTTGAGCCTTCCTCTTTGCAGATGCTGTCGTTAAAGTTAAATCGACCTTTTTCCGCGCAGTCATTGTCAGCCGAGTGGAGTCCGCTACAGCGAAGGCCTCCTGCCTGCTGAAGAACGGCGACCAACCCTGTGTGCAGTATTCACAGACTATAACGCGACATCGTTTTTTTCTTTTTTTACTACAATGACTGTTATGAGCAACTTCCCGTGATAACCGAGTCATGCTGCTGCAAATCTGTCCGCTGAAGGTAAGGTTGACTCTGATGCACGTGTTCGAGTGAGAATCAGGCCGATATGGCACGACTTGTATAGACGCTGGAAACGAAAGTATGCGCATTACTTAGCCCTAAATTTTCGCGTTTTAATCCGCTGGTTCTGTGCTTCTTCAGCCGAACGCATTTAGTAGCTGGAAATTTTGACCAAAATTTAAGGATGGGTCTTGCACTCCTTCGCTGAAGAGAAGCGATGCACGCACATATGCATACTCCCTCTTTTACACACACACACACACACACACACACACACACACACACACACACACACACACACACACACGCACACACACATACATACATACATACATACATACATACATACATACATACATACACACACACATACATACATACATACATACATACATACATACATACATACATACATACATACATACATACATACATACATACATACATACATACATACACACACATACACACAACACACATACATACATACATACATACATACATACATACATACATACATACATACATACATACATACATACATACATACATACATACATACATACATACATACATACATACATACATACGCACACAAAAAGAAGCCCATGTGGGCTGCCCTCCTTGCTGAGCATAGCTGACCCACTCCCCCTTCTGAATAAAGGGAGATTTTGAGCGTTGCCTGGTACATAAGAAAATCTCACATGGAGCATGGTCTGGTATGGCTGTTGAGCTCGTCCTGACATTTTATTTTGCAGAACCTGTGAACGATGTAAGAAATGAACACAAAAACAGATCTGGCGCAGATTAATAAAAAAACATAAAGAAGAAAACGGACGCACAGCGGAGAATCCGTTCTGTGTTTGGGTTCCAAATTATTTGTTTCTTTTTTTCCTTCTCGTGATTGGCACCATACACAGGCATGCATCAACTCTTTCCTAGTTCTCTATCCTAATTACAATTCGCTCTGCTCGGACCTGCGTGTTCTCATTCTGCTGTTAATCCGACGATAGGTTGACACAGGTACTGCTGTTACCTGCAAATGGTCTGGTAATAGCTTAATGAGTGCAGGGCACGTGCCGCCTACGCGGCGTGAATGTAATCCGGAAACCACGCCCGTAGTCCTGAAGTCATTTGGCAGCCACCACTGTGGTCTATATTTAGCAACCCGGACGCGCGCGTTCCTGCGGTAACTATTTGGTAACCGCCACTTATAGTTAGTGCGGGACGACAGGCGCGTAAAAAATTAGACCTACCACATTGATCACATCGCGGAAGTCGCAATCAACATAGAATGCGTGCCTTAATACTGCTTTTGCTGCAGAAGAAATGCAAGGAATCAAAAACACAGTGACACGCATTACCCACAGCCACATGAGGCTATTAAGGCAAGGAATGCTAACAGCTGTCATTTAGGTTCTTGAAAGCGTAGGTGCGAACCTTGCACGGTAACTGAACAACAAGCTAGCCATCATAGACCGACACGCGACGATTCGATTCGTCTGCAAGCTTGAATTCAATTCCATGCAATGTGCCCAGGGCTGAGTCTCGAAAGTGATGTTTTGTGGTTTTCCTAAAGGATTAACTGTGTCCTGTTCGTTCACTCTAGCCGCCTTGGATTGACAGAAAACTTTTAACACGCATGACAATGGAATGTATTGCGGGTGCCGAATCTTGTTAACAGGTCACACAGGTGAACGACAAGAAGAAAAAAAGAATGGAAACGCTTGCATTAAATTAAAGTCGCGCTCGTTGGTCGAACTATTTTGCTCTCTCTGCGAAACGTCCGCGAGTGCTACCTGGTTAGCAGTATAGGTACGGCCACTTGTAAAGCGTTCGTATCAGCTCACGGATGATAACCGGCTGCCCACATCGAGTAACCTCGCTACGTATACTTCTACTGATATCAAAGATGCAAGCAGGGATATAACTGAGAACAAGCTGACGAAAAGAACTGTCCTTTCGCTCATTTCCGCCCTTGTCAGCACCTGTAATCGTTGCGCTAAAAGAATGCACCCTCTTAACTATAGAAGCAATGAATCTAGATGGTTACCCTCCCTTACGTACACCTCTATTCATACACGACGATTATCGCTCCAGCGTCGCCGAGCGCGAAACAGTAACTAGCTAATTAAAGGCGCCGCCATGCGCTGCGACAAGTCGTACGACATTGCCCGATAATAAGTACTTCACAGGGAGTCGGTAATGTCATTACATCGCTTATGGCTTGCTATAAAGCGAGACGTTTTGTCACCGAGGCCACGTTGTTTATTAGCAGTGTCGGCCAAATTCTCGCCCAGCGTGACATGACATACCTAATCCCTGAAGCATAAACACCGCTCTTGCAACCAGGCAGTAATCGTAGCACGTTCATCGACTGCGGTTTATCTCATTGAAGGCAATTTCCGTATTGCTATGTTTCCGCTGTCCTGTACGGAAATGTCCGTACAAACGTACACACACGCAGCGTTTCCTGTCGCCCATATCACATTGCTCTTGAGAGACTGCCAGTGCTGCCAAGAAGCGCCGTAGACAGCACCATCCCGCAAGTCCAAGTATATAATAATTGCTTGGGTTCTACATCCCTCAACCACGATATGATTATGAGAGACGCCGTAGTGGAGGGCCGCGAAAATTTCTGCCATCTGGGATTCTTTAAAGTGCACTGACATCGCGCAGTATAGGCTACACGAGCCCCTGGCATTTCGACTCCATCGAAATGCGGCCACCGCGGCCGGGATTCGATCCCATGACTTTCGGGTCTGCAGTCGAGTACCGTAACCACCATGCAGACCACCGCGGCGGGTGGGCGTAAACGCTGCGTGTTCAGGCAAACGACGCAGATGTGTGCTCACGAGCAAAGTTAAGCACCGCGCCGTGGCGGCTTAGCAGCCGAACACGAGCGCTTAGCTGCTAGGCGTCGCGCTTCTAAACACAAAGGTGCGGGTTCGATTCTATTACCTTTCGAAATTTGTAAGTATGCAGCTTTCACAGCAATACAAGCAGAGTACGACACAACGCAGTGTTCTACAGGAACTGTTGATGTGGGGGCAAAAGTAAACTATACGTTCATCCTTACTTCTTCAAGACACGAATCGATCGAAGTCTGTCCATACTATGAGGTCTTGGTTGGGCAGACGTTTATTCGGCCCGAAGACCCGGCAGCGAACAGGCACGGTGAACACACAATGATGATGATGATAATGTACAGATGAAGAAGATGTTTATAAAAAATCCCCACAATACTTTTACTCAATCGGACATGTCCAGTCATTGTTTAAAGAGCAGGGTTGTAACCACGCAGGCTTTTGACGATAATAGTGGCCGAAGGTCCCTGAGGATGCATTCCAAGAACTTCATTTCCGAACCGTGCGCACGTATCTGCCCGCGCTGCCAAGAAGCGCCATAGACCTCGGGATCTCGCAGGTCCAAGTTTGCGAGGCTCGTACTTTCGTACACGGCCACGCAAGACATCCCGGCGTCCGTAGCGTCATTGAAAGCTAATGATCCTTCTGCCGGGCAGCAGCTTTTGTTGGACGTCGCGACCGCGCGCTGGCGGAGGTCGCTCGCCGCGTTAAGCTGCGGTGGTCAGCGCGACAAGTGTCGCTCTTGTTTCGCCTTTGGCAGCAGCGCGAGGCGAAGGGACACTGACCAAGGACGGCCTTGGCCGCCTCCGTGGGCAGTAGAGATAGCCCACGCAGATTCGCCGTAATCACTCTTGTGTTGCAACGCGCGGTGATGTGCGCGCGCGCAGCGTTCTCTGGACATTACGTGCTTTTACCGCAGCCCGCGGGAAGAATGCTTGCAGCGCTGGTATCCATGACGACGACCGCTAATCGCGGTATCGATGCTTGTATAGGGACAGACCCCGAGGGGTTATTCGGACGCGTAATCGCAACCTTGGCGTGCTGGGTTGCAAGGTAAAAACAAAGGCACGGGTGACGTGCGAGTGCGTATGTATACACCTGTGTACGTGTCGTTCCGCGCACGCGTTCGGGTGTGCAAGGCATGGTTTCATAATAATATTAATAATATATGGGGTTTTACGTGCCCAAACCACGATATTGCGATGAGGCACAGGGGCGTAGCAGAAAATGTTTTTCGGGAGGTTCAATCACCCTTTATGTATGATCGTGCGTACATTATATTGAAAAACTTCCGGGCATTGGGGAGGGGGGGGGGTTGAAAGATGTGCCGCTCACAATAAAAATACAGAAGTTTACGCGAATGAAGTCACCGCAGCTGCAGAACATATTATAAGAGTTCGAAGCATCTAAGAAGCAGCTTCTAAGAGTTGTCCCCGTGGTTTAGAATCAAGAATTAACCGGCAACTTGTCGCTGAGGTTTCACTTGCCGAACATTTATTATTTACCGCCCTTCAAGGCTCATTGCAGCGTGCTCTATATACGACGCGTACGGGCATGACCTTCGCCCCGACATCGACGCTTTAAACGGCCATTACGCATGCCATGCACGTTCGTACTTCTGTGAAGTACCCTTGCTAGTTGTAAGTAGAGCAGGCCACAGTCGTCAAACACGAAAATGTATACGTGTGCAATGCAGCTTGTTTGTGGAAAGTCGGTGGATAATTGTGAAGACTGAAATAACTGCTATAAGCAGCGAGTGAAGCAGCGCCGCGGACGCATTGAGAAAGTGAGCTCAGAGATAAAAGCCCTAACCACACGTACGCGTTACAACGCGTCAGCGCGTGACGTGTAGACCCGACGTCGCGTCGCGTTCATATGGAAGGAGAGGGCGCGCATAGGGAGACGACACGCCACCCGCTCACGCGCTGAAACGTGTACACGTGGTTAGGCCTTAAGGCGTTTAGAGTGTGAAGAATACATCTGAAGTCTTCGATGCTCGAGGTCTTTCCTGTGTGTAGGGTCATGCCGGCAGAGGGTCCAAAGGAGTTTTAAGACCTGGCGTGGCTCTGTGTTAGAATACCTGACTGTCACGCAGAATGCTTGGGTTCGGTTCCTGCTGGGATCCTGATTTTTATTCTTTGTATTCATTGGGTCAACGCTGACGATATCGATTTTTCTTAACGCTTTCGCATCTAAATGATCAATCTCAGTTCTCGCCGTTCGTGGGTACATATGAACTGTCAATACAAGTGCACACTGGAGTCACCTTTAGGTAGCAGAGTTGCTTGTCTGTTTTCCAAACGCCGCTATAGCAACCGTGCATTGCGGAGAAGCCGATGCTCGGACCAATTTTTGTATTTCCTGACGCCGCCGCTGCAGCGAACTGGATTAACACTAATTATTGCCATTAAAGATGATCGCCGGTCGGCGCTACGCCAGACATGTCGATCGGCGACAAGCTAGGAATGTCGTCTGCAAAAATGGAGCGCGGCTTCGCCGCACAGCCGGACCTACGCACAACTCTGTTACTTAAAGGTAGCATATACAGTAACCTTTAATGAACACATTTCTTCGACTCCTCTTGTGTTGTAAAAATGTTGCCTTCTTCCTGAGCAAGTGTTACGTTACGTTTCTTTTAAATATAAAATCAGGTACTTCTGTCTCCGGACAGGTATACGCGCACAAGGCGTACAACAGGCCAGGTTCACGTAACGTGCGAATCAAAGCAAATACCACATTTTTTGAAGTGTAGTGCGCGAGCTGTGCATGATTGAAAAGTTAGCGACGGTCTCCTGTCCAGCAAGTTGGTACATGACCATGGAAGTATTATCGAAACGTAGTGCACTTTACGGTGCGATGATGTGAAAATCATACGTAACTTTCGGTAGCGCATTCCTCCGTGGTCGAGCAACGCTTGAATATAGCTTGCTGAATCATCTATAGGAATACAAATGTAATGTATATTACACTGCTATAAAAGCGGAGCGGTGAGTGGAACCAGAATTTACGTTAACCCGACATGACGTCTGTATCACAGGAGTACATATGCAATGTATATTGCTTTGTTATATAATTAGATATCCAGCACTGCAACCACAGTTGGCGTTGCACCGACATTACGCCTGCATAGGGTCTTTTTCCAAAGGAGTTTTAAGACCTGGCGTGGCTCTGTGTTGGAATACCTGACTGCCACGCAGAATGCTTGGGTTCGGTTCCTGCTGGGATCCTGATTTTTATTCTTTGTATTCATTGGGTCAACGCTGACGATATCGATTTTTCTTAACGCTTTCGCATCTAAATGATCAATCTCTGTTCTCGCCGTTCGTGGGTACATATGCACTGTCAACCACCTGTGGCGCATACCCGAATACTGCGGCCCGTGGTAAATGGGTATGTGCCACACGTGTCTGGAGGAAAGGATTTGACGACGTATGCTTCAGGATTTTCACGTTTTTCATGTCATGACTGGTCAGCCATATTCGTCAAACCCACTTACCTTCCCATTCCATTTTTGGTCTACGCCAAGTTCAGGAGGCGATCACGAGAGCACCCAGACGTAGGCGGCTAGATAGATCCTAGACAGAAACGCTCAAAGTGCCTTTGGTTCGCTAAGAAATGCTTCGCGTCTAAAAGAACACATGACGATGCGCTGCTGGTGAAATAGATGGTGAAATAGTTGGTATATGACTGGGAAACAAACATCACCGAATGCTTACCGTGTTCTTTTTGCGTAGTTCTACGTTCAGCGCTGTTTGTTTATTACACAATAGTCTTATTATTACTTTATTTCGATATCTGAATCTCTTCTGATCGCAGGAAACCGTTAAAGAAACGGGGCCGAATTCACAAAACTTCTCTTTCGTATAAGCACGGTCTTCCATTGGTCAGCCAGTTTTGCTAAATATATGACGCGCATCGTCACTGGCTGACGTATTCTCTCACGAAAATGTTCAGCGTAAGATGTTCTTGCGAATACGGGCCATGGTTCGTAGCCACAACACGTTCCTGTGCGCTATGCGAAGAGGGTGCCAACTGGGGCCTGGAAAATACGGTATACGCTTAGACAGGGGCGGTGCAACAGCGGCTAAATTTCGGGCGCGCCGCACTTATTCGGGCCGACTTACAGAGCAGCGAGGGGTCGGGCTTCGTGCATCTCATGCATAAGTACATAGGAACCAGCGCAAGAGACTTAGAGCCGAGGCGCCGAAACGCATTTTTCTTCGTTTTGAAAATGCGCACGAAGGCACCTTCACAAACTCGCCCGAGCGACTCTGCAGAAATGGAAAAAAAAAAGAAAGAAAAGCGGGAACACCGAAATCCTGCTCCGTGTTCCGTTCGGCGAAGCGGAGCTCTCTGAGCCTGCCGTCAGCATTGAATAATAAATAAAAGAATTGATAACAGGCCACGAACGAGTGCCTCGCATTCGCGGCTTGAATATATGGTATACGCGCTGCGTAGGCGGCCCGTCTTCGTGCAGTGTTTGTAATTCTGCGCGGTATGTAAATTGAACAATGGAAGAAGACCCGTCGTATATTAGTTGAAAAAGCAGCGGCGAGGAGCCGTTCCCCAAGGCCCATTTTCAAAATCTTCTCTCTTTCCCCGGTTTTATATAGACTTGCTGATCCGTGTTCATTCCTTTCGAGGTTTTCCTGTCTACGGCAATCCTCAATGAGATACCAAGGAGACAATAACTTCATGTGCATTATTAAACTACCCGTTTACAACGCCAGAAAAAAAAAGTATATTACCATACATGCCAGAACAGATGCAAAAACAAAAGGTTGGTGGCGACGCCTTCTTCAAGTACCCGCATCTCTTTTTAATGGCGTCACAAATTTCGACGGCGTCTTCTTGGGACTAGTTGACCAGTTATCGAGAAAGTTGGACGATATTTTACCCTGAAAGAGCTGGAGACTGAACTAACTGAGCTTAACGACGTTTCCTGAGCTTACTGAGGTTTTTCTTTTTTTTTTTCAGAAACAAATACTTGGAAATTTGTGACGTCACCCTGGCGTAAGTGCGCTGATGCTTCGGCGCCAGGTAATCACGCTCTAATCGCTGAGCACTGTACGGACAAAACAACATTCTATTCGTATCTCAACACATCAAGACAAAACATCGCGCAGAAGCTTATCGCGTTTACGCGATAAATTTGCATAGCATCTCGTAGTATTTGTACCAAGATTCACGGATGTTTCTCATACGTGTGTGATGAGAGTCGCACTTATTAAATTGAACTCGATTACTACGAAGAGTAACGACACAAGCGTGACTAAAAAACTTCCGTACGCTTCCTCACACGTATGATTATGCGTTACGAATATTTTATAGCCAATACAACATATAAGAAGGTATCGGGAAGACATAGTTCGAGGAGCTCCCAACTGGGTGTAAAGTGCTCAGCAATATAAATGTGATCATTGGCTCACGCTGCGACTGACACTTTTTAACGCGACAGCGTTAAAAATCTCGTTTCGCAGAAATTCCAGTGTAGGTGTAGGTGTCGTTGTTTGTGAGCGTTATTAACGTTATCATGAGAGAAAATTAGAGGTGGATGCGAATAAGGAATGGATAAAAAGTCTTCGGTTCGAGTGGGACCAGGGATTCGAACCTGCTACCCCTCGCTCCGTGGCGCGAAGCGTTTAGCCGCTCGGCCACCACGCATACATCCTCGAGCATACTTACGGCGAGCTATTTATATACGCCATTTACCGTTGGTGGTAGGCACCTCTCGGAGGTGCTTCAGCGGGGCAGAGGCTTGACTATCACTCGCGACATGGCGCAACTTACCCACTGGGACTAGGGTGGTGTGCATCGAGGCATTCTGACTGGGGCGCTTTACACGGTATCGCCACGTGTTTTGTCGCGCCGCATGCATGGATGGATATGTATGAGCCGGAGGGCGTCCGCACTTTCGCTTTCCTTGTGGCACGGTCCACCGAGAAGCGAATCTATTCTAGCGATTGAGAAGGCGGTGCAAACAGGGCCCGATTATGCTGTCGCGTTCTACCCCTGAAGCGTCCTCAAGCGTCCTCCAAGTTTTTAAGTTAATTACTGCGATTACTCTTTGGTTATTTCTCTTAATTATATTGTTTTAGACCTTCTTCGTTCATTTTAACCCGGCTTGAGCATTGCTAATCTTGTTCTAGGCCTGTATTGAGCACTTGATTGTGATCGTGATTATGCCACATGAGATCTACGGACGACAAACCGTTCCCCTAAAGAGCTACGCGCTTAAAAATTATCTGAGATTTTGCGTGCCAAAGCCGCGTAGTTGTGAGGCACGCTGTACAGTGGTTTCTTTAACGCGCAACTAAATCTCTGTAAACGGGCGTTTCTGCATTTTGAACCGATCGAAATGCGGCCGCCATGGCCCGTAATCCAACACAAGCTCTCGTGCTTACGACCAACGTTGGGCCGGCACTGGCCTTACATACACGCTAAGTGGAAAAAAAAAAAGAGAGTATGTCCTACTCTTTTTCAGCGAGTGTTGACTTGCCACGTATATGACTCTCTTTTAAAGGTGCACGCTAACTCTCTTTCGGGTCCCACGACTATCCGACGGGAGTATATAATGATCTCCAAAGAGAGTCCAGGTGTCTCTTTAAAAGACAGTCACATACGTGGCACGTCAGGACTTACAAAACATAGTCGAATGACTTTCGTCTTAAAGGCGGAGCTGTTTACGGCGGCCGTGAGCCACGAACAGAAAATGATCCTCATCATGAACCGACACGCGTTCTCTTCGTCCTCTTCTGCTTCGCTACCGGAACACGTACGCCGATTTGTCCGGCGTGCGATGGATTAACTCTGAAGGGTAGAGAGAGAGAGAGAAAGAAAGAGAAAAAAAAGAGAAATAAAGATAGAGAAAGAGAGGAATTCCATGGGTAAAAATTTCTTCGCGATGTGAGATTCGAACACGCGTACCCACGATGCAAAGGCGAGCGTATTAAACACGCGGCTATCCAGGCACGTTAGCAGATCGTAGCATAGCCTTGTATTGTATAACATAGCAAGGGGGTGGGAAAGGGAAGTGAGGGTGTGGAGGAGGGAAAGGAGGAGGGGAGAGATTAAAGCGTAGCGCAGAAAGTAAGAGAGAACGAAAGGCACAAAGAAAAAGAAGGAGAGAAAGAGAGATTATCAAAGAAAGAGGGAGAAAAAAATAGAGACTGAGAAATAGATAGAAAGAGGAAGCGAGAGATGCTGAGAGAGAGAGAGAGAGAAAGAAAAAGAAATAATAGAATTAAACAGACACAAAAAAGACATACGCAAAAAAAAAACAGAGAGAAACGAGAAAAAGAAAGAAATAGAGGCAGACAGAAAAAAAAAAAAGTTCACCGACGGTTACGATACTCCCTAACGCGAATTCTGAGCGCAGCTGTGTTGGGGCAAGGCCAACTGTGTCTGAAGTTTTGGCTTTCCGCAAGGTATCGACTACGCCATAATTCATCATTTTTGTGAAGTAGGACAGCACCCACTACGCCGTTATTCGTCTGTCTGCGGATAAGCGAGGTATACCGCTACACATCTGTAAGGTGTGTGCACTTTGCTGATGCTGCATGTGGCTGATGACGACGAATTATGGTTGAGCATTTTGCAGTGGGTGCGAAGCGTTAAAGCACACACTCGTTGCGCAAATACCATTGTGTGATGACTGGTTGTTATTTGACTCTTCTGCAACGCTATATTACATAGGTTAACGCGATTCCTCGCCCGACATGACGCTTGTAGAGGGCCTTTTTGCAAATGAGTTTGAACCACCAGCGTGGCTCTGTAAGAAAACGTGGTCTATAGTTTTCTTACAGAGCCACGCTGGTGCTTCATAGATTGCTGGGAAGGAGTTTATTTTTGGGATGTACTTCGAAGGACGATAAAGAAGGATTTACCGTTAGATCCACATGGTATAAGATTTATGCCAGTAAATGATGAAGAGGGACTGCCTTTTGACTTGATTATGCTGGATGGCCTTCACTGTTTAGGGCGGGCTCGTATGGCAGGATCCTATTGCGATCCAGATGCACGGCCCGCACGAATGTATTTTCAAGAGTGTATGACCAAGTTTGTGGAACTCCAGAAAGCTCAAGAGTTTGTACCTGAGTGGTTGTCGAGGGTAGAACCCTTGACAGCGCTCAAGGAATTTTAAACTTGTGTCTGTCCAGTAGGACTGAGACAACTTGTCGTTCCGTTCATGTGCTTATTGTTTGACGTACGTCTAATAACAAGCAATAAATAAAAAAAAAGAAAAACCAGCGTGGCTCTCGACTGCCACGCAGGGGGTCCGGGTTCAAGTCCTAGTCGATCCTTGGTATTTTTTTTCTCATTTATTTTTTCATGTCTATCTGTTACGCCACCGACGGCGACGGCAACAGCGACGCCGCTCAACGCAGGAACTGGCGCTAAGAGCTGCGCTCTAAAAATTAGCAAGACTTAGCAAAACAGCAACAGCCAGGACTACATAGGGGCACATCAATTCCGCTGTCTCTCCAAGAGCACTCAATGCATCTCCCGTACAAGCTGCGCTATTTTTTGTTATACATTTGTTTCTTTATGACTATGACTGAACTGACGGACAGGTCTCTCGCGGAGTCGGCATAGAAGCAATAGAAGTGCTTGAGTATTTAACAAGTTGGTGATTAAGAGCCCTATGCGCTCAACTACGTGAGAAGCAGTCCCTCCACAAAGGTAAGTGTATTGAACCGGTACACGCAAGCGCTAGAGACGCCTTATAAACTGAATACTTATAAATAGCGTCAGTGTAACCATCGTGTAACTTACACCAAAGCTAGACGAGTCTTACTCACACAGCACTGCCGATGGAGCCAAATGTTACCTGTGGCGCTAGCTGCATGTCTCAATAAACAACCGACAAGATTGTTCTACTTACGCAAACGACTCTGCAGTCAATTACATGGCGAATATTGGTAACCTTCGAATCGGTGGTAAAACTGTGACAGAATACTTCACCTTCGTGGTCGACTTTTTATGCTAATGCTCGTGATGCGAGGTTGCTATGTAAAATAGAGAGATAAAATGTGTATTTCATTTTGGACTAGAGCCAAAATGAAGATAAGTGCGTGAGTGAAATGGGCATGGGTGCAACTTCACTCGGAGGCATGACCAACAGACAGACAGACAGACAGACGGACGGACGGACGGACAGACAGACAGACAGACAGACAGACAGACAGACAGACAGACAGACAGACAGACAGACAGACAGACAGACAGACAGACAGACAGACGAACAACTTTATTAGCAAGTGTGTTTGGAACCCCCGGGTCCCTGGACCACTGCGTGGTCCTACGCCACGTCTACACGGTCATACCTCTCACCGCGATGACATCGGCAGCCCGAGTCACCGCAGCAAGTTGCAATGCCGGGTCCCCAGACGAGAGCAGGACCTCCCAGTCCTCCCAGCACGAAGTGACGTTTATTAGAAGCGAAGCAGCTTTTGCTCGGGGCTGTGTCCGTCCTTCCCTCACGCGTCCGCTCCCCACTGCGCATGCGCCAACTGCGCATGCGCGTGAGCGCTGCCTCCGCTAAGTTTCTCCTCTCCCGTTTCTCTCTCTCCGCCCCAGCTGTGCGCTCGTATATAATGCGGCGCTCGCTCGCTCCCATTGCACTCTCCTTCGCAACGGCGCCATGGACGCTCGCGAAGCTGAACGTAAACGGCAACGCCAGCAAGCAAATCTCGCAAAGCTGCAAATCTCCCAGCTGCAAATCTCGCAGCAAGCAAAACACACTGCGAGACAACGCGAAGCCGAAGCGCAACTGTAACATCGAGCTGGGGGGGGGGGGGGGGGGTAACATAAGCGGTACACAACATATACACAACTCCACACACAAATGAAATATACACGGAAAGATACAAATAGAACAACAATGGAAACACAAGTGAACACCCAGCGCTGCTTCGCATCCCCTCATGGTTCCCTTTAGTGGGAGATGGTGTAATTTTTTTGTGCCGTGCGGGCATCTCGAGGGTCTTATGACAAACTGTCGTGATCGCTGTCGTTGCCGGCAATTATGCCATGTACAGTACGGTCCACTGTTAAAGGGAACACTCCAAGGAGCACCTTTCATTTTGCTAGCCCTCTAACAGGAAATGGAGAGGGAAACATTGTTCATACACTGCACGAGTCTGTCAAAAAGAGGCTGAACTGTCAACTACCAGTAGTTTTATGCAAATCTAAGCCACTATGTTTTTGGAAGAGCGATATCCAAACGTGCCCTTCACGAAAGGGTTCCATTTAACAGTGGACCCGTCTGTACACGACACTTGCAGTCGGCGTCAAAACTTTAGAGACCACTAGGTCGAAGAAATAATTGAATTCCCCAGCAACTTTTTACTGTATTCGGTCAAACTGCACAGTACATGTTCTTTGAGCGTTTTAGAACAGGCCGGAAATATAAATTCCAGGATGCCCGCCGAAGTAACGGGAATATTCAGCTTCTAAGAGCGGAGGTGTTTAAGCTCAAGCTTGGTCCAGTGGTGTTCGTGAAACTCCGTCGAGCGATGACGTCACCATGCGTCGCCTAGCAACGCGTTGGAGGAAGGAGAGGAGAAGAGAAGTGAATAGGAGGAGGAGGAGAAGCAATGAATAAAACAAAATAATTATTTCTTGGCAAGGTGGGATTCGAATCAGGGTACCCACGGTCCGAACGCGAGCGTCGTAACCACTCGTCTAACCAGGTACGTCAGTCGAAGAAGCGTTTATGGGAACCATATGATTGCATAGCTATAGACGAGAGAATGAGACTGTTTGGTGTAGCGCGCAACCACAAGGACAAATGAGGACACACACACACACACACACACACACACACACACACACACACACACACACACACACACACACACACACACACACACACACACACACACACACACACACACACACACAGCGCCAACTTTCAACTAATGGTTTTAGCGCTGTGTGTGTGTCCTCCTTTGTCCGTGTGGTTGCGAGCTACGCCAAAGTCTCATGGATCATAACCAACTAGCCCAACAACGCGCCTTGAGAGGAGGAGAAGAGGATAGAGAGAAAGAGAAAGAAAGCGAGAGAGAGACTGAAAGAGAAACCGAAAGAAAGAAGAAGAAAGAAAGAAAGAAAGAAAGAAAGAAAGAAAGAAAGAAAGAAAGAAAGAATAGAGAGACCGAGGAAGGAAGTGATAGAAAAAAAAATAGAAAGAGAAACAGAGAGGAGGTATGTGGAAAGGGTTTGCGCATGCGCAGTAAAGGTGGTCACGCCGCACACCACCACCACCGCCACCGGAATAAACTCTGCCATAAGATGCTTCGCATCTAATAATGATTTCATGCTGCCGTTGCTACGTGATGAATGGGGCGGAAGCCTTCGTCAAGCCGTTAGTGGCATTTTGCTTTCACCCCACAGCATCGTTATCGTGACAATTGTAATGTCTCCTTTGATGTTGAAACAAACAGAGTTGGGTTGAGTTGCGAGGTTGGTATGTGGGCCAACGAACGGATGCATCCGTGCAACTCTGGAAAAGTCTTGTCATCACTTAGCGTGAATTGTGCTCACGCACGTCCGGTTGCGCCAGTACGCGGTCGCCCGCCAGCGGGGGTCCCCCTTTTGTTTCTCGGCCGGTGATAAATGTTGGTGTCAACTTCACGGCTTGTACAGACAAAGCCGAATCCATTTGTCCCAATTAAAGAACCGGCTGAGAGAAAACAAAAAGCCAGAGTGCTGCGCTTTGTTAGCGCCTGCCGAGCATGGAACGCATCTCGAAAAGCCTTCCCTCCGCTCCCGCTTAACGCTCGCGCTGGGAGCGAAGGACGGCTTGCACTCTTTAGAAATGTGTGTAACCAACGTTCCATATGTATACAAGAGACGTGTGTGTGTTTATAGGTATACAAAAGTCTGTATGTATACAAAAGGCGCGGTGCTTTCAGAATTCATATACTGTCTGCTGCGTTCCGCAAGCCCGGCGTCAGAAACGGCTAATGGTATGAACGTCCTGTAAGTAAATAAATGGGCGTCTCGTTCTTTTAAACAAACAAAGCGGCAGTGTTGTTTTAATTGTCGCGTACATTAAGCCTTCGCTGTTGCGCAGAGGTCATTCTAATGCTGCGACCAAGGTCGTGGAATCGAATCCCCGCGCTTCAACAGTCAACAGTCGCAGTCTATACGGCAATGTTGCAACAACAGCGACATCATCAAGGTTTTCGCGTGTGGATGGGGTCTGTTTCTCGCACATTAACTGACAGGTACACTTGACAGTTGAGAAAATTAAGCGAACGAGAACGTATAAGCAAAAACCTTACAAGAATACTGGCTTCCGCAGTTGTATTGCCAGCAGTTCACAATCAGTTCGCCCTGCGATACCACAGGTGAGCTTACTTTCTACATGAATGCTGAAGGCAGTGGCCGTAAAATGTGGGGTGCATCAAAACGACGTCTAATGTGTTACAGGCTCCTCGACTGCTTGCAATGCGACCAGTCAACAGAAGTATAGCCTTCGAGGTTGGTTTTTTTCTGCATCGGTGGCAGCCAACGCTGAGGCGTAGATCTGGGCACTTGAAATTTCGGGGCTGACATGGTGTCAGTCACTGAGCGGATCACTGAACGATCACTGAACGGCCGATTTTGTCATGAGCTGGGAAACCTGTAATTGAGGCCATGCAGCCATACTTCAAGCAAGTTGAACCTTGATAAGCTTGTCTTCGCAATGAGCTGTTCGGTGGCACGATCTTCGAATAACGTGCTCTATAGGCATTCCGAGGTTCATGCAAAGCGCAGCTTAACCTCGTCATGTAGGGGGAAGAATAGTGGATAAGCGTGAGGTATACGTGTTCCTGTTGCTAGCAGGAGTTGGGCAATATACTGTGACATACAACTTAGTTGCCGATGGCGAAGTAAAATGTTGACCATTATGTATAATCTACCCGCACCGTATCGCGAAGATCTGCATGATTTCACCAGCGGCATTAGTTTTCCCCACCTAAAGTACAGCACCTCAGTAACACTGCATAATAAAATTTACTATAACACGCCTCAGTTGGCGTGAAAACAGAAACGACAGAGCGCGACACGACTCTTAAACGAGAGGACGCTGTACAGCCTGCGAAGTGACAGGGCATCATTTTTCTTCTTTTTCATATCTTCGTCGGTACCAAACGTTTCTACGCTTCCCGTGCATGGAGGGCCTCTTACGCATTCAGTGCAAGCACACACGTCCGCAAGGGGTGCTGTGGTAAGGCGTTAATGAAATGCGTTCGGCTTCAGCGCCCATAGAAACTCCCTGGCATAGGCGACAGCATCCGCCAAGCGATAAGCACCGACGATAAAAGCATTTTCGTTCTGCTGCTTTTTACGATGCCGCCCGAACTCGTACCTCCTGCAACAGCTACACAGAGCGGGCACAAGCGGTGAGGCGGATGGGGTAAGGGTGGCGAGGAGTTTGGGGAAGAGTTTGAGTCAAAAGGTGAAGAGAACTCATAAATTCGTAAAAGAAAAAAAAAAGAAAAGAATAGAGAAAGAGGGAGCGTGAGCTCGTAAAATCAAAGTGCGTTGAAGCGTGTCGCTTGCTACGTGCTCACTACGGTCCCTCACGTGCCTTTAATAATCCAACAAGTCGCCATGCGCTCCCATGCACACGAAGACGCGTAGTATCAGTCAGGCTGAGTAACAGGCCAGAAGTGGCAGTTCAGGGGCGCCTCTCAGATAATCTCTCATCGTCATCGTCATCAGCCTGACTACGACCACTGCAGGGCAAAGGCCTGTCCGATGTTTCGCAAGCTAATCCGCTACTGTGCTTGCCATCCCCGCAAAACTTCTTAACCACAACAATGTCTCATAATAAATCTATTGTTTGTTTCGAAGAAATTGGTAGAACAACCCAAAACAACGCGGTGACTACGAGAGGCTGTAAGAGACCAACACGAGCACTTTTATCTCGTTCCTCTTCTAACTAAGCGGGGCCGCCTCAGCCGTGTATCGAACCCGTGCCCTCGCGCACAGCAGTCCAACATCCTGAGCAATGACTGAGGCACCACGTTAGTATTACTGCGACAACGGTACTTCCCAACCTGAGCTGCGTCTGCGCATAACCGACTACTCCGCGACGAAGACTCGTTTTAAAAGGGCACTGACACCAATTTTCAAAGCTGCACGTTACTCCTGCCTTAGAAATCTCCTGCATACGGAGACGGCTCTGGGCAACTGCGGAGCCCAGGAAATGCTTAGGAGATATTTTATTTTGCTATTTAAATTCAATTTTCGCTTGGCGCACCTACTGACATTGATACTAGCGTGACGTTAAGCTGCAGTATCATTCTGGTCATTTTCACGCACCAGTATGTCTAGTTGTGATGACGTCAGGTACCAAAACATACAAAATGACCGCTTGCGCGTCACCAACGGAGGCACGGAGCGGAGCGGCCGTGGAAACGTCACGCTATCTTGCGCGAGCACGTGACGAGAAGCTCATACCGTGTCGTGACGTCACGGTACAGTAGGAACCGAAACCAGGTTCCTTTAAAGAACGTTGCAATTAATTTTTCAGGGCGCACTCACGATTACCAGTACACTTTCCAGGCTCTCGAGGGCTTGGCCTTTTCATCTGACGCAAAAAAAAAACAGAAAAAAAAAGAACGACAACTGAAAATTTTCGGGTCAGTACCCCTCCTCTTTAAGCTTCACTATCACTTCATACAGGCGTGAACGGACCAATCATAGTTTAAAAACAGGTTATAAAGAACCGCTCATACAGCTGCAGAATGCCTTGTGCATTTTAGTTAGCGCACGACAAGACGTATGCGTTATGGAAAAATACGTGGTCGGGCGGAAAAACAAATCCGACCTCTGCGCCGGTACGTGACAGCGTTTCCGAGGCCGATGCGTTTCCACTGCAGCGGCACTGCGAGCGCGGCAGTGATCGATAACGTGGGCCACGCGCCAGAGACTTTTCGTGCTGTTCCCCCGTCGCAACTTTACGTTTTCTTACATATTTATTTTTCCACTCGAGAGGACAGCCGCGACGAAACAGTGCCTTGACATTCCGCCCTCAATAGGCGAGCTAATGAAAGTTACAACAACGGGGTATAACCTGATCAAACCAACGGAAAACGAAGCCAGGGGAGGTATGGGGGACATCATTCATAGTCTTTAGCTGCAGGGTAGTAATTACGACATAAATGGAAATGACTTAAAGTGGACGAGAGGAACAACTTACCGCCGGTGGGAAGCGAACCTACAACCTTCGCATAATGCGTCGTAGCTCAGTTGGTAGACCATCGGACGCGTTAACCGAAGGTTGCAACGAGACATAAACTTGGGCCGTAGAGACAATACGGTTTTGATGATATCTTAGAAATGAATGTACTGTGTTCATTGATTGACCCAATGCGGTAAACAGAACTTCGGTGCAAAGTTCTTTCTTCTCAACTGCCTATTAGGTTTGCTCGTACAAAAAAAAAAAGCAAAGAAAGGAAAGAAAGAAGAAATGAAAGAAGAAGAAAGAAAGAAAGAAAGAAAGAAAGAAAGAAAGAAAGAAAGAAAGAAAGAAAGAAAGGAAGATGAGCACGAATGCATGAGTTCACAACCTAAACCGCCATGTCAAAGTGCGGCAGAGTTGCACTAATTTATTCCCTTTATCGACGACAAACTCACAATCATTCCGTCCTAACAAGCGTTGCATAAACATTCATCAAATGTTCTTCGGCCAGCCATGAGCTGTTGTTAAGCGTGTTTGCCCGCGATGTGGGTCCTAAGCATGCGTGACGAATTAAATTTCAGAAGTATGGGGCAGGGGCTACACATATCGGTCGTACAGTAGCAGGATGTTGGAGGGTGTAGATATAAGCCATTGGCCCATGCAGGTGGTGCGCTCCAATTGCCGTGATAATACATGACAGCATATGAGCACCTTTTTACAGAGTGTTTGCTGTAATAAATATCCCGCTCGCAACAAACACTGTTCTACGGATGCAACCGGCAGAACACACGCAGTGGGTTACATCACGTGCACATGTGGGTACACATGTTCAGAAGTTTGTTTGCAAGCGTGCGCACGAAGTGAACCGCATTAATTGTTCCATACTCTTCCGCCAGGCACAAGTGGTATATTGAGTTAACACAGGTTTAAAAACTAAATGACTTCCTCTAATTCTAACGAAAGAAAAGGAATCGTTCGAGGGGTTCGTTTCTTTGTTAGACGCAACCAAACGAATCCAGGAGACAGTTAAGCCAAGGAAAGCGCAGGAGACATCTCTTGTTTTAGCTGTAGTGTAGTAATTGCCACATCAATTGAACTGAATTAAAGTGGACGAAAAAAATTCGACAGATCCCACGCGTTGTGGGAATCGGTTTGATGAGAAGCAGTCAGCGAGTGCTTCTATGCTGTATGTTATAGCTTTGAGACAAGCGTTACGAGGTGGATCGCCGTGTTTTACAGCGAAAGCTGTTATGAGATCATTTCAACGGCCGTTTTCGGTGGCGTAGTTGTCCGCCGCCGCCGCCGCCGCCGCCGCCGCCGCCGCCGGTGTCTGTAACCACTATCGCTCGAAATAAGAAAAAAAAAAACGAAATAAGAAAGAATTTCCAGGATGGAACGGGGTTCGAACCTGGGCCCTCAGCGTGGGAGCCCAGTGTTGTACCTCAGTGCCATGCCGGTGCTTGGAACTGCATTGCAAAACGACGCTATACAGGCCTCATGTCCAGAAGGAACCACATTAACATATGTAATTTAGTGTGGTAGAAGAGTGAAATAACAACCACGCACCGCACAACGCGAATTCTGTAACCGGGCGTCACACAATGCGAATTGCGCGACGAGTGGGCTGTTGGATGCTTCCAACCCACTACAAGGGGCTCTGCAATAATTCTTCATCGTCATCAGGCACAACACCAACAAAGTGCGCATGATGCCTTACATGTTTTTAGCGGGCACCACGGCTCTCCGTTGAATGACGAAAAATGGCATAGTGGCTGCTGCCCTACTTCACAGAAATTATGATTTATAGCGTAGTGGGTTCCTCGCAATGCATTGTTTGCATTGGTTGCCAAGGAAGCCCATGAGCCCATCATCCATTTCCTCAGGGTCTCAACAAAGTTCTTCCCCCTTCTCACTGTCTCTCTTTCTCACGCCAATGTATGTTATATTGCATGGTGGGAGAGTTAAATAGCGACCGGGCGTCACACAATGCGAATTACGTAACTGGTGAGCCGTTTAAAGCTTCCAACCCATTACAAAGGGCTGAGGCACAATTCTTCATCGTCATCAGTCGTCACGTAAACAAAGTGCACATAATGCCTACATATGTGTAGCTGGAACCTCGCTTCTGCGCACAATGACGAATAATGGCGTTGTAGGTGCTTCCCAATTTCACAAATATTGTGATATATGGCGTAGTGGGGACCTTGCTAGTGTACTTGTATTAGTAGCCCCAAGAGAGTTTACAACGGGCTCTAGAAATGCCGCTCTTCCAGCTTTCGCTGTGACTGTGCTGCGCTTTCCGCGCAGGCCTGGCATTTTTTGTAGTAGCTGTGTGCACATCGTGGGCTTACCAGGCACATCGACGACACTGGCATTTTAAGGGTAACTTATTGTGCGACGTAACGTCAGCCCTCACGTTAGAATGCATACGTCAGTATTATCGAAACTAAGTTCACTTTATGGTACAATCATGTGAGTATCATACGTAACTTTCGTTAATGTATTCCTCCGGCGTCGAGCATTGCTGCAATATAGCTTGCTGAATCATTGGAATACAAATGTAATGTTTATTAGACTGCTATGAAAGCGGAGCCAACACTGGAACCACAGAGGTTAATCTGATATGACGCCTGTATCGTAGGAGTACATATGAAGTGTTTATTGCTTCCTTATAAAATTAGATAGCCAGCACCATAACCACAATTGGCGTTGCACAGACATTACGCCTGCATAGGCTGTTTCTTCAAACCAGTTTATGGACCCGGAGTGGCTCTGTAATGGAATACTTGATTGCCACGCATTCTGCGTGGCAATCAAGTTCGATTCCTGCTGGGATCCAAATTTTTATACTTTCAATTCATCGGGTCAACGCTGCAGACGTCGGCTTTTCTTAACGCTCTTGCATTTAAATTGCCAGTGTCTGTTCTCGCCGTTCCTGGGTAGATATAAACTGCCAATCACCTGTGGCGCATACCCGTACACCGCGGCCCGCTGAAAACGGGTATGTGCCACATGCGTCTGGAGAAAAGGGTTTGACGACGTACGCGCAGGATTTTCACGTTGTTCGTATCATGATCCGACAGTCATATTCGTCAAATCCTCTTACCCTCCCATGGTAATTTCGGTCTACAGCAGGTAAAGGAGGCGATCATGAGAGCACCCAGACGTAGGCGGCTAGATAGATAGATAGATAGATAGATAGATAGATAGATAGATAGATAGATAGATAGATAGATAGATAGATAGATAGATAGATAGATAGATAGATAGATAGATAGATAGATAGATAGATAGAAGCTTGACATACCAAGTTTCAGGAAATTTCGTTGAGCCAATGTAGCCAAAAAACGAAAAAAAAAAAAACTGATATCCGTGACGTCGCTATCGGAGAATTCAGCGGGAAACTTAAAAGTGACACTTTTGACCTTGATTTTTTGTTCTATTCATGAACCTATGTTGGGTGAAATTAACAACACTAGACTTTGCACAGTATAATCTATCAGTCTGTACTAACTAATTGTTTGACTTTAGCGTCCCTTTAATTATCTGACATGCTAGCCACGGAGTTCCCAAAATTTCTCGAAATTGATAAAGTTCGATATTGCAGTCGCGACGAAGAATAATGACATGAACACCGAGGGCAGGGCTTGAACTCTTGTAGCCTACACAGCGCCCGCCGCGAAATGACACCGGCGCACTGGCTACATTTAAAGGGAAAACGTGCTGCCATCTAGAAGAAACGCGTGTCACTTGTGACTTATTTTGATGCAGGCGCCCGCGCGACGCGATGAATTACCGGCTTGCGATAGGGAAAAGAAAGTCATTAAGTACGAAACGAACCTTCACAAAGCATCGTTACACGCACGTTCAGCGCATTCGTTGAAAGGGTGAGCTCATTTTGCGCAGTTATTACATAAACCGGCGCATCGGCACTGAGGTTCGAGCGGGATCGATACGTCCAGCATGGTAGCGCCGTGGATGGCCGCATTTCAACGACTGCTTCACGTCCGCGGAAATTCTGTGCCAGCTGCCGCGATGAACTGTTCGTTCTGCGTCCAAAACTGTCTTTGACTGGTGCCTGCCCGGCGACCTCTGTAAGGAAACGCTTCCTGGCTCTCTTAATGAGGTAAGTATGCCGGTGCCCATGTGCGATATCCTGACTAAGCCTTTTGCCACGTTTGAATGAATGCCGGTAGCATGCCTTTCTCAGCTTCCGATTCTTCACCGATGATAATAACCTTACCGCTACGATACAAGTGAAAATTACGAAGCCGTAAGTTCTGTTTACAGACGGCATGGCCCAAGCCGCGGCAAACGTGTGCGACGTGTCGAAGAAAACTCGCTATGAAAAACGTGCTTTTACGTGCCAGCTGGCACTTCGTTCGCCTGTCGTATTTCGCATCAGAAGCGGATCGGTGGCGCCATCTACACTAACGAGGCTCAATTACGGGGCAGTTTCTGGTCTCGGAGTACCCGCGTTTCCCTCATTTCTGATCCGCTATTTGCGGTCGCGGCGCTTATGTTGCTGAAGTGGAGATAAAATTGAAATAGCGCGGTATAGGTTATGTAAACTGCGTTATTTAATGTATCTGTGCAATCAGCACTTATCTACGCAAATATGTTTGTCGCGACTCGAAAATAACCCGCGAAATTTGAAAATTTTGTGGCGAGTCATTTGACGGAGTTGTAGCGGAATGATGCAATGTATTTTTACGAAGCCCCCCCCCCTCCCCCCTTTAGCATCTAAATTCTGGATAAACCACAGTTAACGGCTAACGCAATGTGGCGTAGCCAGAAATGTTTTTCGGGGAGGGGGCTGGGAGTTCAACCATACCATATGTACTGTCGGCCGCAAAAGTTTGCGGGATGTGCAGCGCGTGGCGGAGCGACAGAAAACTGCATTGCTGCGTCACCTACCGTGATGCGGCGGGTGTTGAGGCTATCGGCCGCAGCCTCCGCGATTATATCCGGCAACTGCACGTTGTCTAAACGCGCCGTCGCTAATCGCCGAGGCCGATAGCCTCAACACCCGCCGCATCACGGTAGGTGACGCAGCAATGCAGTTTTCCGTCGCTCCGCCACGCGCTGCACATCCCGCAAACTTTTGCGGTCGACAGTACATTCGTGCGTGCGTTTTTAAGTGTGCGTGTATATATACACATGTAAAATTGAAAATCTTGGGAGGTTTGGCTTGAACCCCCCTCCGCCGGCTACGCCAGTGCTACCGCAGTAGGGAATGAGCCCGCTATCTCGTATTCGGCAGTATAACGCGATATACTTCAGATGTACAAGGCCCGCGCGTGTGTGTGTGTGTGTGTGTGTGCGTGTGTGTGTGTGTGTGTGTGTGTGTGTGTGCGTGTGTGCGTGTGTGTGTGTGTGTGTGTGTGTGTGTGTGTGTGTGTGTGTGTGTGTGTGTGTGTGTGTGTGTGTGTGTGTGTGTGTGTGTGTGTGTGTGTGTGCACGCATGCGCATGAGAGTGAACAGATGGGCAGCATAGACTATGCTGGCAGATCACGAGAGACATGGGGAGAGGAAGCTGTAGACATTACAGACAGACGACGCGGATGGAGACGACATCCTTGTCAGATTTCACTACAGCAGCCGCCGTGGACTGCTCAGTTTCGTTTGACGACTGCGTCGCGGTATAGCTTCTGTAGTCGCTGTCGTCACGTGTGGGGACCGAACGCATATGGAGTGGGTGTCCACGCAGATAAACGCTGACATGAAACAAAAGTTGAATCAAGCAAACTAAAGTTGAACTAATTAAGTCAATGAAATTGGATCGATTAAAACAACTGTGACGTGCAGTGAAGTTTCCTGCAATCTGCAGTGCTCGTGCCGATACTGTAGTAAACACGTTCTTTTTATCTTCTCTTTTTTTTTTACAAACTGAAACATGACACAGAAACATCACATAGCAAATGATCACATATTCACCAGACAGAACGCTAAGTAATAATTAAATGCTTCATTCCTGGAAGCAATATATCAAGGCTTGAGAAAGTCATGCAAATATAAATGCAAAAAATGCTATTATGAATCAATTCTGGCTTATTTTCACATTTCAGTCAACACGAGCGCCACAGTATCGTACTTGCCGCGCGAGGGGCTTTCGTTGACATTTCTCACGAATTAGGCTTTCGATTAGCTGTTCCATTGCATCGAAGCTATACGCCTATTCGTTGGCCACCTACAACGCTGCAAGCCTTTTACTTTTGATACGTGAGAACCGGATGTAATTTGACGTGCACGCCTTTCTAGTTAGATATAAACCGTGGCGGTGCACCTGAAATTAATTGTCGAGAGAAAGACAACCAATCAATCACTTAACAATCACCGAAAGACATGCATCGTCTTCCCGTGTTAGGAGTCTAGCAGATATGGCAACATTACTCGTAAAAAGTAATTAAATTACATTACAAATTATAAATTGCCGAAAGCATACGACATTACATTACTGTTACACTTTTGAAATGTGTTGAAATCATCTTGAAATTACTTCAACAAAAGTTCATAATTCGTGAGCAACTCGTGTAAACTGTATTTACAGCGCATATATAGTCATTGAAATCTCGGACATCTTTGTTCAACTTCTCGCGTTTGAGGTTTGGCACTCAGATGAACTTGTCTTTGTCATTTTCTTTCCTTTTTACGAAAATTTTTTATACCAGGAAGCGGACACGTTATATTTCTGTCAAAATATTTGGGAAAATCAGTAATACTCTCGAAATTACTCGCTTTAGGTAACTCATTAAATTACTCATTACAGCAACAAGTCGCTTAATTACTGCAATCCAGCTACTGCAATGCAGTTCCATACCAAGTATGGAACGTAGGATGCCACAGATTTGGATCAGGCAAGTGAAGATGACATGGAAAGGTATACCACTACAGCGCGTCTAAAGGGGCGGTCAGGTAAACACGAGAAAACAATAGATGGCATCCAGCCGAGAGACAATGAGAAAGCAGGAAATATACGCTAGCCTATACGTCTTTCCGGTCGCTTAGGCAGGAAGACGTACGGAACGCTTGATGCCACAATGGGCTTACAGTAGCTCAACACAATAGCTCAGGTTCGTAATATCATATATTTGGTCCCACCCTGCAATAGGATGGCTGCCGAGCTCAGGGGCGCGATGCTCGATGTATTGTGGATTATCCACTTCGTCTTCCACTGATTGGCTGGAGCTTGGCGAACAACGCGCCCCCTGTTTCCAGTCCTTCTTCCGCAACGTCATTTTAACGTCACGAAGCTTTCACAACTCTCGACACAAATGAGAGGGACGGAATGCGTTTCACCTCAACAAATGCTGCCCCCAGAGCACGGTGTAAGAACACCGTGCCCCAGAGATACGCTTTTGGACGCACATCTTGGAGGCCGTGCATGAACTCTAATCACGTTAGCCCTTGCATTAGTTTTAACGCGACCGCCCGCCTGACGTACCTGGCAGGTCGGTACGGTTTCCCTGCATCGTTCTCAAACATTTGAACACGTTCATACGCAAGTTCAGACATGTCAAGTTTGTTCAAGTGTCCTGTTACTGCGCAATTCGTCCGCTTTCTTTCTCTTTACGCTGGGAATGTGCTGGCAAGTTCGATGCGTCGACATGGCCAAGAGCGCCGTGACGTCACGGCTCGCCGCTTTTTCGAGTAGGTAGGTACACCGTGAATAGCTCTCCAGAACTAGTGCTGAAAGCGTTGCTGGCTTTTAAGTAATGTTGTACTCTTTACTTCGAAAACTCTCCCTAACAGGACACAATTTAACCGTTCGCCTGATCTTGTAAAAAGCTTCCGAGCGTTGTTGACACCTCAAAATACATCGCAGTTGCATCAGTGCGTGCTTCAGTGAACTCCTTTTACTTAAACTGATCGGAGACTACAGTTCGACAAACCCTTTTTTGGTGGAACACTTATCCGTGTTTGTAAACTGGCCTGGGGCGCTCTTGGCGTCTCAGGCAATCTTTCAAACGAAGATGAAATCAGCAGTTTCGCGCAAGCAAAGGCTTCCGCAGGGTTCTGCATTAGTGGGAGCGAAGTTTCGCTGCACCCCCACCCTCGTTGGTCGAGTCCGAAAGAGATCAGGCTTCGCAATGGTCGCAAAAAAAAAAAAAAAAGAAAAAAATGAAGGTGAATGGATAACGTGCACTCACAACGGCCTGCCCTTGCTTTCTGGGGGTTAAGGTGGGAGGTGAAACAGTTCGAATCCAAGGTCAGCGGCCCTCGGTCGCCACTATCGTCAGAACTTGCTTGGAAATGTCCCTGCACGTTAAACAATGACGTAACTGGTCCCTCTGAGTAAAGGTATGGTACACAGTTGGTGCCCTGCTTAGGCGAAGGGGGGCGGGGGTGCCCCCCCCTCCTCCCTCCCCCTTTAGGCAAATTGCCGCCTAGATGTTTATTACCGCAGACCTATAGTCTGACTTAGCAATACGTTTTGTTGGGCTAGTTGGTTCATGACTTCTGAAGGAAAAGATTGTAGCGCAAAGCAACACACGGACAGACAGACATGTCAAGCAGACAGACATGTCAAGACATGTCAAGACATGTCAAGACATGTATAGCGCCAGTCCCGTCCTCTCTGTCTGTCCGTGTGTTGCTTTGCGCTACAATTTTTTCCTTCAGAACTATAGTCTGACGATCGTCTTCCCTTTTTGCGGCGTCGATCGGCCTATTTGAAACACTACAACTTTTATGTCGCTATGCTGCCGCCCGTTCTCCTTTTAAAGGGGTCCTGCAACACTTTTTCAACATGGGCAGAAAACTGCCGATCTGGTAGTTGAGACTCCTGAGAACACGTGAGCCAAACACGCGGCCTTGAATTTACAATTAATTCTCAAAGTCAGCTAGAAATCGTTCCCTCGTCTCTCGACAAATGATGCCATATACCCAAATGACCGCGCCATATACCCAATATAACGGCCATTGGCTGACTTGAGCATGGTTAGCTGAATAGTTACCGCGGCCAGTGCGGGTGGGCGCCACGTTCCTTCGTCCGCGCTAGCGATCGCACTCATCGGCTACGCTGCAGCGGTAGGCCGATAAGTGGCCGGTGGTTTCTTGGCCCGTGTCAGCCAGCTGGCGCGCGTGACTGTGCAAGTTGGAGCGAGCGCGGGCCAAGAAATCACCGTTAATTTATCGGCCTATCGCTGCAACGGAGCCGGCGAGTCGCGGCCGCAGCTGATTTCGTTTGCTCAAACCACGGCTGAGGGCAGCATTCTTGCGGCGCGCGAATGCGCTAGTCACGTGGTTCTTTTTGTATTTCGCGGGCTTTCTTTGCAGCTTGGAAAAAATGGTATACGTGAGACTTTCTTTATCGCAAATATTGCATTTGGGGTTCCTGAAGGCGCTCTCGAACTTTGCAAGCCGCATTTCTCGCCTAAAGTCAGTATTTGACAATTTAATTAAATAATCCTAATTAAAAAAATAATTAATTACCAAACAAAAAATTGTCTGTAGTATGCAAGGTGACTGTCAGCAATTTGCAACTGATTTCACTCGCCTGCCTCTAATATTGTATTTTTTAACCCTTGTCTGAAGATAGCTGGGACACCCTGTATACCACACACACACACACACACACACACACACACACACACACATATATATATATATATATATATATATATATATATATATATATATATATATATATAGAGAGAGAGAGAGAGAGAGAGAGAGAGAGAGAGAGAGAGAGATATGCTAGCCGATTTTCAGGGAGCCTTTTCAGCGTGTGATTCGCACTGGAATCGGTGTATCGACGGCCAAGAAAACTATTTTAAAGAATGGTAATAATATATACCGATCGGATCAATAAATTCTTTCTACCAGACCTAGTCTCATTACTTTACCAACAGTACGTTGTTACGGGGGTGGACGTATCCAACGTAGGGACATCCTCATTCAACTGAAAAGTGTACGTTCGGCGTCGTTTCAGTTGCAACACCGACAGCCGCGTCGGAAGCCGCACCCTGTAGTGCACCATACATGCACACGTTTCTGTGTCGCGTCGCTATGCGTGTCGCAAACATTCTTCTGTGCGTGCTGCTATGCGTCGGCGACCTCGCCGCGACGGAGCGCTATTTCCTCGCGGCTTCGCGGATCGATTGGCGACCGAATCGAAGGAGGCGGACAGACGCGGCCGTATTCTTGTCACCACAAACTAAACATAAGCTCAAGCACTTCGTGCGTGAGGCTCCGACGCACAGGCGTGCGCAGGGTTACCCATTACGGGGGCCGAAGTTTTATTGCAGCGACCCCCCCCCCATACCCTTCTGTCGAATCCAAGACACATGTTTCACAATGGTTGAAAAAATGAAAATGAAGAGATCGCCGTGCTTGTCACAACGACCTGCCTTTGGTCCCCGCTCTACAGGGCGAAAATGGGAAGTAATCAGTTCTTGCAAAACAATATCAGGGGTTTTCAGCCGCCATTATCGTCAAAAAACCTGCGTGGTCATAACCGTGCTCTTTAAACATTGACGGGACTGGTCCGACTGAGTTGAAGTATATTTTAAAAAAACAGCACGAAGAGGACAGAAAACACACAGGAGAAGGACGCAGGACAAGCGCTGTCCCGTGTCCTTCTTTTTCTGTGTGTTCTCCGTGGTCTTCGTGCTGTTTTTTTTTTTTTTTTCAAGTATGCATCGATTCCAACTCGCCCACATTTCTACCTTACGGCAATGAGTAAATATATGAGGCGGGCCTGGCGCCCCTCCCCTTCGGTGATTGCACCTCCCCCCCTGGCGCACGCCTCTGCTCAGGCGGGAATGCGAGTTAACTGAAACAAACATTCGTGCTGATAAACATTGTTTCACGATTTTGTGGCTGTCCTGTGGACGAGGGTAGTCTTTCAGAGGATAAGATAGGACACAGTATAGGATAAGATGACACAAAATGTTATCTTATCCTATACATCTTATCTTATCTTATCTTATCTATTTAAGATAGCAGGGAGGATACTGTGTAATAAGATAAATCATAATACGGATAGGATAGCAAATAATATAGGAAACTGTACAGTAAGTGAAGCTGTGGAAGTGGTTGCGGTATATAATGTATGTTACGGTAGGACGAATGAAACTGTTGATGGGATAGCAAAACATAAGAGGATGCGGTAAGGAAAAAAATATGACAGTGTAGTACAGGGCAGTTTACTTGAGCAGGATCAAGGAGGTGGGTGGGGGGGCGTCCTGATGCGAGTTGATTTAGCCTGCTACATAGAGTTTCCTGCAGTAATCACCAGAGAGCACTCGGGTGTTTGTGTCTGCGCAGGCTTTGAGGTGAGAGAAACTCAAAGCAAAATTAGGTTCAGAAAGAGAAATTGACAACCACCCGTTTGTAGCATCCGGATGTATCTTTGGGTACTAGCCGACATGAAGAATTGGGTATTTAGAGACAACAATGAAAAGGTAAACAAGTCCGGGATAGAAATAAGTAAAAAGAGTTGTAGCATTGATGGCGAAAAAGTAGGAGATAGAGCAAAAACAGAAGATTCGGCTATTACTGCTCATTCCCGTTTCATAGGAATCGTTCATAACCCCCGTATTCATTCACTGACCTACCATCCTTCAATACTTACGTCGACCGCTCTTCGTCACCCGTGCTAGAGGCTGTACGCACGTCTATTTATAGCGCACACGGCGTTACACCGGAGTGCCGGTGTCCTGCATGCCTGCGTGCACGTGCCGACGTAGATGTAATCCCCGACGTCGTCGAGGAGTCACGCCACACCACACACGCGATGTCAATACCTTTCCCTAAGAACCGCTTTACTACGTCACGCTGAAAATGCGCGGCGTATGCTTGTAATCACACGCACGCACGCGCACACACACACACACACACACACACACACACACACACACACACACACACACACACACACACACACACACACACACACACACACACACACACACACACACACACACACACACACACACGCGCACGCGCACACGCACACGCACACGCACACACACACACACACACGCGCGCGCGCGCGCACGCACGCACGCACTCGTGTATGTGTGTGTTTAGTCAAGCTGGGATATTTGAGAATTTAGCAGTGCCCGTTCTTACCAGTTTTCTGTTTCGTCTAATAATGACAATTTTGCCCAAGCCGTGGAAAAAGCGAGATGCCCTGCGTGTACAACCAAATTTTCGACTGGAATCTTTCGAGGACGTCTGCTGCTTTGAGCCAACTAGATAGATGCAAAGGTATTTTTGAGGGCTGTAGTTGCTTTCTTATGACAAAATTTATTGTGCGGCATTTCGGTGTATTAATTAGGGATCTCGCCAGTGTGCCGGAGCTCTGTCGTTTCGTTATTGACTTACTTCTGACATAACCAATCACCGGGCACTCTGAGCGGTGTTTTCTAAAGTAATCGATCGAGAAATCGGCACGTGCACGGTGCATTTCCTGAAATGGTTGTTGATATAACGTAACTATCGCTTGAACGAAGTACTTCCTTTGAATTCTATATATTCCGCTTCGTGGTACGGTGACTCGGTGCTCGGCTGCTGACCCGAAAGTCGCGGGTTCGATCCCGGCCGCGGCGGTCTCATATTGATGGAGGCGAAATGCTAGAGGTCCGTGTACTGTGCAATGTCAGTGCGCGTTAAAGAACACCAGATGGTCGAAATTTGGCGAATACCTCCATTACGTAGTGCGCCATAATCATACCACGGTTCTGGCACCTAAAACCCCAGATGCTATGGTTAATTTTATATAAGCCGAGGTTCCAAGGCACGTGACACTGAAAAAAAAAAATTAGCTGCCTTCCCTTCTACATAACACTGGAAAAAACAACAACTCCTACACTATGGGAAAATGCTCTATCAAAGAAAGAAAAAAAAAAAAAGAGAGAAGATGGTGCGAGAACAAAAATAAGGCTACCGTTTTGAAATTGCCACACGTGACGACATGGATATTGACGATGTCTTGTGAGGCCTATCGTTCCTGCAGCTATACGTCGTTTTCTGAAAGAGCCAAAGACAGAACTTATCAAGTCTGCATTGCATTTTCTTCCAGTCACAACGGCGCAAATACGAAACGATGTCTTGAAATTAGTGAATTCACACTGGCGTGCAGGCGCTCAGGTTTCGGCGCGAAATTCGGAAGATAGAATTGTGACCATCATCACGCCCCTTCATATAAGCTTTGCTAAAATAAAGCCGTTCTCTAGATTTTTTTAATAATGGGAATATTACCGCGAAATGGCTGAACACACAATACTATCACAATGTTTAATCTGTTGAAATTGACCTCGTGTTTCTTTAAGAGCACGCACGCCGTGCAGTCTCGACCCGGTGGTGACGACGGACGTGCTTCCTCTCCACGCGCTCAGGATGCATGTAGCACATCCCGACGCCAAGCAGGTTTTTCGTATCAGACGTTCCTGGAGTCTAGCTTGGTAATGACCGACCGTCGTATGCAGGATCGTGTCGCACACTTCGTGCGTTCTCGCGACTGAGCGATCTCGTCTGCACAGTGCGTCGGCCCGTAGACGGAAAGAAGCTCGAAGTGGCGGCCTGTCTATCGGTGACGTCGCATTTGGCGACGCGCACTCGCTGGTGCGGGCTCCTGCGGCGGCAACGCTCATTCAGTGGTGCTTACCGTCGGCCAACCTCGGTGTGTCGTCGTCCGTTTCGCGTTACACCGACTCGCGCGCGCACTCGGCAGGCGCACCGCGTGTCGGTGTCTCACGAAGTTTCAAGGCCTGCGTTGCATATGTTTGCGCGCGCCGGTCGGGTAACACCTGTCCGTTGAAAGTTGCTCGGTTGTTTGCGCTTCGTTGCGGAGACGCGGCGATGGTTACCCCAGCGAGTGGTCGTCGCGGCGTCGATGACAGCTATGGCACTGTTGCGAAGGAGGAGATCGGCGCGAAGAAAAGGTGGGAACGCTCGTTGAACATTCTTTTGTCTTTAAAGGGCCCCTGAATAACCTCCGAAAATACGAAGAACGAGCGTGTTAATCTCTTCTGGCGTTGCCCGTGTTTTCGGCAGAATTCGTGACGCCAGCAGTCTGCTCACGTGACGTCATGAGAAATTAAGCTTTCGATTGGTCCATGTACGAGGGACGTCAGCTGTGAATTGACTCCTATACCCTGCTTTGCCGTGCGGTCGCACGCTCGCTCTGCCTTGTCTCGCATGACCATCGTGCGCGATCGACAGATTTCACTTCGTTTTCTACGTTTTCGACTGCGCAAGCAGAGTTAACAGCTAGGGCGCAGCGAAAAGCGCGAAATCCGGATAGGCTCAACGCTTAGTGCTGACATTTTCCACGTGTTTCGTGAAGAAAGATGTGGCGAGGAGGAGACAGCGCCTGTAGGAAGGGTAGTGAGAGGCGAGAAAGAAACCACGCTCTCGTCTTTGAACGCGGAGCGGTTTATGAGCCCTTTAATAACTTCTGCCGCGCCAGCCGCTGTGTCATTTCGCTTTTGCTGAGTCAGCATTGGTTTGAAGGCTGTGCTGACACGACACATCTTGCTACTCATATTCTTTTTTTTTATCCCTGATTTGAAAGAAAAAGCAAGAACCCATACCGTAAGCCCTACAAGAATGCCCGAGCGTCGGAACATGTGCGAAAAATTTTACTGCGACACTCGTTTCTACGGGCTTTAAGTTTCTCTCCTTGAATGGCGACAGTGGTCGCATCGACGGGCGCGGAAACCAAAAGCGCCCACATCCGAAAGATTTTCCCGTATAGCCCATGTACCTCGCAGCACAAATGATATTAGTGCATTTCTATTGCGGTGACATTCAATGCGTAAGCGTGCGGCCCTGTACAAGAAAAGTTTAATTGTTCAGTGTACATAAGCTTGCGGGAACGTCTGTGTACTGTCGCACACCTCGTTGTCTTAACGGCTTTTGTCTGAAGCACGACAGGCATAAATGCGCGATAAAAAAGAGACGTAGAAGACCAGTGGGGCAGGCTGACGCAACTAAAATTTGTTGGAGGACACCTGAAAAGCGCAAGCGACGAGGACGAACCACATACAACAGGACAGTGAGGTTACGCTATCGCGTAAGCCTCGCTGTCGCGTGAGAAGAGTGAGATTGAGTGAAGAACGGTAGGGAGGTTAACCATGCAGACTGTGTCCGGTTTGCTACCCTACACGTGACGAGCGGAATGACGAGGTAAGAGAGAGAGAAAGCGTGAGTCAAGTTCCTTCACACCCCGCCGCGGCGGTATACGCAGTGGTTATGGTGCTCGGCTGCTGACCCGAAGGTCACCGGTTCGATCCCGACCACAGCGGTCGCATATCGATGGAGGCGTAATGCTAGAGGCCCGCGTACTTAGATTTAGGTCACGTTAAGAACCCCATGTAGTCAAACTTTCCGGAGTCCTGCACTACGGCGTGCCTCATAATCATACCGCGGTTCTGGCTCGTAACGCCCCAGATGTTATGATTATTATTATTATTATTAGATCCTTCGCAAGCATGGTGCAGCGTAACTACCTGCGACAACTATAAGGACGAGAGTTGTGACAGACGCCAGCAAGTGCTTTCATTCCTTGAAAAATGTAGCCAAACGGTTTGGCTACGTTGTGGCTTGGGATTTGGCTCGGTAGAGTTGGCTCTCTCGATTTCTGACATGTCTTCCCATTGATCGCGGCCATAAATTTCCCGATAAGCTGCCTCAACCCAGTTTCGAAAAAAAAGCTACAGTAAAACAAAAACCGGTGATTAAAACAGCACGAACTTATATGACACACCAAAGAAAAGGGAACGTCCATGCGGCTCGAAAGGTTCGCTGGCCACCGCTGTTTCCTGTCGCCCGTTGGGTTTTCCTCCTTTCACCAGAAACACACAAACACTCACACACCCCAACCGCTGACACTGGTGGGCACGTCCCCCGTTTTATGGCCCAGTTGAGAGAGGGCACAGTAACAGTGGAGAGGCTGGAGCGCTTCTATAATAACAGTGTTTCACTTAGGCCTCAGGTCCGCTTCGAATATTCCAAGGTGACGCGAGCAGTTGCGGTGGCCCTATGCTGGACAGTTTTGTTGACCGATCACAGGCGTCGCCCGGAACAATTTTTTCTGCCCCCCTCCCCCCACTCCGCGCCGAATCTCGCGATTTCAAAAGTTCCTAGATTGGCATGTATGCAAATCTGTAACGTAACGGAATTTAGAAACAAAGCAACACATCCCCAACACCAAAGGATGCCGTTCACGGGTTACAAATGCATAATAAAGGCGCATACGAGGCACACGTACGACTGAAAGAAGCGTGTTCGTTTCACGACCCATAAGCACCTGTCTATATGAGGGAAGTCGTAGACTGCACTAAGTGATGAATTGAGCAGCAGCTGTTACTGCCTTTGAATGCGCCTGCAATGCACTTGCGAAAGAGAAGTACGAATGTGAAAGCCCCGGCACGTTAGGGAGATCGATGCGTGCAGTGGAAGAACGATTGATTTGGGAAGGAAGAGATTTATGCAGGTACAGTTCTTCATTCCTTTGGATGACATGAATTAATGTAGGACTAAGGGAATCTTACTGTGAAGTAAAGTTCCCATAACTTATTGCACCGGACTTCGACTTCATTGGAGAACTTATGGCTCTCTTTATCTACCGAGTGCTTAAATCCGCGTCGTTTGTTACAACCTGTTTCGTCGATAATGCAAGCGATTTTACAAGTGACCAACCGAAAAAAGGTAAATGAGTCACTGTTAGCGTTACTTCGTACAGGAAACAACCGTTAAATTACAAATCCACCGAAAATATTAATTCCGAGTATACCATTGCATGTACTGGGCTTCGTACAACTCTGCCGGGGAAGCACCACGCTTGTAGCGCACAGTGAAGCCTTCACGCACGTCTTACACTCACTAAGATTTACTAACCAATGTCCCTGATGCCAAGAAATGCCATCTCCGCACCACGTGACGTGGGAGTGCTTAAAAAAAACCAAGTGACGTGAATTGTGGTATCTTGAGACGAAGTTCACTTTAGGAGCCGTGGGAAGCCGTCCTCGTTTGAGCGGCCCTGGGGACCAGCTTGGTATACTGAACCAAGCTCGGCGCGTGGCTGCAGCCATTGGCTTCCTGCCGTGGTATTCTGGGCTCTGTCGAATTCCGCCATGAGTCAAATCTTATTGACCCAGTGGGCTGCTGCGGCCTCTCTGATTGGCTTAAAATTGTGGCATTACGAAATTTGACAATATGGCGGGACTTGACAGTGTCCATATTACCACCCCTGGACAGAACACCATGTAAAAAGAAAAAAAAACCATAGGAGGGAGCGTTACGCAATAATTTAAGTGCCTCTATAAAATTAAGAAGGCAAGAGGCCCTAGTCACGTGATAGGCAAGCACTACTATTCGTCGGCTTGGTTTGGCTGCCTTTGATGAGGTCACTGCGAGGGTCCAATCCTACCCAAGATTTAATGCTCATAAAGTTCGGAGAGCGGGAGGAGTGGCATCAGAAGAGGTTACCTTGTCGAGGCCGCGGAACTGCGTGATGCTCCCTCCTAGTATTTTTCCCTCCTTCGTGCTGAAGACCCACCCACCCCATTTCTTTTAAACCATCTCCAACACAACACAAAGTGTCACATCATAAAGACACAACACCGTACATTGTTATTCCACTCACCAGTGGTCTTTCGTTAGCTCTTTATGTCTGAAACTGTCGAAGTGATGGACAGGATCAGCGGATTTGTCTTCACGATCGACACTTGAACCACCAAGCCACGAACGCGTATGCATACAGCAGATGTCATACCCCTTCTCTATGTGTAGAATGCTATATGAACAGCGCAATAAAGGCAAGCACATTCCGTCGCATCTAAATCGGCGCTCAGTGTTCAGCGGAACATACCACCTAGACAAAGCATTATATGCAACGCTTTGGCGACAGCGGAAACGCGTTTAGTGTCTTGTAAAACGCTAAATTACCACATATAGAACATTACTTGCCTCCGAATTGCTGCTGCTGCTTGCTTCGTGGTCCATTCCGTTTCACAATGACACACGCCGCAGGCACGGCGATGACCACATTTCGCGCAACCCACGGTCCAACTGCACGAACACTGTTACAGCTTCCGTACGCACACCTAACACGCGGCTCAACAAATGCACCGCTTAAAGGCTCGCTCACGCTGTGACGAACACACCCCACTGTTTTCTCGAAGTTTCAGCGACGTCGCTCACGTGGTGGCCCGGGTCGCGCAGTCCTCGCTCGTTTTATCAGCAGAAACTGTTCCATCCCGCTGAGTCACATGTGAAGCTCGGCGTGCAGACTGTATCGACAGCTTTCTACATCGTTCGAATTCACCCTAAACCATGGATGACAGAAACAAAAGCCGAAGAGGCCCTGATGGCGCAGTTTTTGAAACCAGACGTGCAGCCATCTTGGAGGGCCTTTTTTTTTCTTCTCTTTTTTTTTTTTCGTTCTCCCAGTCAGCTCGCGCGCAACAAACGGGCGCGAGATTCGAACACTCGCTGCGACGATGCGCTGATAGTGAGTAATGCTGATGTCTACTGACATGGTGTCTGATCAACACCATATGAAACTTGCGCAAACGTTTTGATGGAGGAGATGCGCCCCTGCGTTTTTCCATGACCCGGTAAAGAAGACGACAAAGGCGCGCACCGTGGTTGAATGAGAACTCGAACATATCGCTCGCTGGTACTCGCAGCTCATAGCCCCAATCCACAGTTTTTAAGCTCACACACAACACTGCAAACACAGCTTGTATAGAGAACGGAAAGTTCTGTTGAAAAATTCCGGGACAAAAACTATCATTTTCCGGAAGCCCGAGCAGTCACAGTAGAGTGCACTGTTGTAGTCACAGTGTCTCAGGCCCGGTTGCTACAGAAACGTATACCTTTGGCTCACAAGTCCCAGTAATCCTCTTAAACAAAACAAAAAGAAAAAGGTAAAGTCGCTTCTGTTCCACCCTTTCCGATGCAGCGGGGTTATCTGGAGCATCTCCTAACTTTTCCTTCCTCCATGCCGTAAACGAAGACACGGCGGTACTCTATCTCACAAGCTGGTTGCAGAAGGCAGGAAGCTACGAGGTGTAAGCAAGTCCCATGATTGCGCAGCAAAACGTAGTTCTATATTTAGCTACCTTATAATTCGCGAGGTTGAGAAACTTGCGTTTGTTTGGCACGTGCTACGTCACAGCGATACGTGATTCCGCTTATCCCGCTTCTCATGTATGTCGTATGCCTTTAATTATTCTATCGGTAACCGTCGATAATTGTGGTAACGAAGCAACGTGGCGGCGGCCATACAGATGCGACCGCCTGCTTCGATCCCTACTCGCGCTTGCTTCTTGCCCACTCTCCTTGACAGCAAGAAATAAACTGTGAAATCGGCTATCGCTGTGTGTCATCTGACGCTGAGCACAAAGTGTCGAGTACGTTCTGTACTTATTATTGAGAACAGCTGTTTGTTTAGCCACGTCTGCTAAGCCTGTCTCCGAGAATATGCTAGTGGATCTAGGACATAGTGCAAAATAGTCACGAATACATTGCTGTAGAAGCGTCAGGATGCAAGGTGAAGCAAACACGAGCGTCGGTTTAGAACTTACGGGTCACACAGTGCACGACGACGACTTGATAAATTGGAGGCGGACGGCAACTGCTTCGAGTGCTGCCGTGTTTTTGTTTCCGCGGCGCTGCCGTCTGCTCCTCGCACAGGTGCCATGGGGACGCCGAGCATACGATGCAGCGCGGATGAATACATCGTAAGGGATTTTCGCCCTCACTATTGGCTAAACAGCTCCATAGCCTCCACAGTGCGACAACCAACTTGTGAGATGCAGTATAGGTTCAGATAGGCATTCATAAAGCGAGATGTGTACCAATTACTGGCTTTTTAACATACTACGCTCAGTAAGCAATGCGCATTCTCGAGCAAGAAATTTTCCCTGTCACTTTCTGGCAACGAGTAACCTGCAGACATTTGCGGTGAAAATGGCAGGTGAAGTATACCGCCGTCGAACACCATCCCTGTTACGGCACCGTCAGACACAGAAATTTAACTCCTCATAT
Source organism: Rhipicephalus sanguineus (assembly GCF_013339695.2). Classification (NCBI taxonomy): domain Eukaryota; kingdom Metazoa; phylum Arthropoda; class Arachnida; order Ixodida; family Ixodidae; genus Rhipicephalus; species Rhipicephalus sanguineus. The sequence goes on along the minus strand of NC_051181.1, from coordinate 131,857,561 downwards.
TTCTCTAATATTGCACGTGGGTGATGTTAGTTGGTACTCCTATCACTAACCGCGTCCCTCTTCTGAATAAAGAGAGAGCTGAGAGAAAATGCTGTGTCATTGCTGACGCCGGTGCCGTGACAGAACCGGAGTGCGTGATAGCTGCGTGAATCCGGTTTCTCACTTACAATTTGCGCCATCTCATGATGTGCCTCGGTACTGAACTGCGTTCAGACCAATTAAAATGTCGATTTCTGGCCCGGATTTTATAAATTACGAGCAGCGAGTGCACCTTCCGCGCCCAAGCTGGCGCTGTTAAGCAATTTCCGAAAGCCAATTATTAACTGTTGGGGTTTAACGTCCCAAAACCACCGTATGATTATGAGAGACGCCGTACTGGAGGTCTCCGCAAATTTCGACCACCCGGGGTTCTTTAACATGCGCCTAAATCCAAGTACACACGGGCCTCTAGCATTTCGCCTTCATCGAAGTGAGGCCGCCACGGCCGGGACTGGATCCCGCGATCTACGCAGCTGTCGAGCATCATAACCATTACACCATAACCATAACCATTTCGAATGGGGCAAATGCAAAAACACCCGTGTAATTTAGGTGCACGTTAAAGAAAAACCAGGCGGTCAAAATTAATCCGGGGTCCCCTCTCTTCAGCGTGCCTCATATCGATTTTGACATGCAATACCCCCGGAGTACGATTTTATATTTCACTAACTTGGAAAATATTTTGTCGCCGACAGGCAGCGACCTATATAGGGTCGACATAGAAACACGATTCGTAATATCTATGTGTCTATGGATGCCAGGTTTCGCACCAATTAGGCCAGTTTCTCAAACCAGTGTTGGCAGAAAAAGACGTCTAAGCTGCTTTTGATTACTTGGTTGAAATCCAGGGGACAAGAAAATAGCCAAGTCGTTTTTTTCTGCCGCCACCGGCCTAAGAAATTTCACGACGCGCTCATTTTGATATTGTGCTTGTCTGGTCGCGCCGCTAAATATTACGTGACGTGCCGTTGACTCATGCAGCATATGCCTGAAGCTGCGTTTTTTTTTTTTTTCAGTGTGTGGTTCACATACACACGTGACGTTATGTTACCTTCGCTCGCGAGATGGAATCATTGCTCGCTTTTCCGACCGTTTTAACTTAACTCATAGGACAAATGATTATTACAAAGCCATACAGTTTTATGGACGGCAACTTGCAACACGGTGAACGTTCGTTCGGAAGAGGTGGCGTAGTGCTCCGTGCGTAAAAGGCGTTCTTAATTACGCCACCTTCTTCGTAACTTCCACTCAAGGGCTCTCATCGGCAGGCGGACGCGGAAGGGCATCATCTTTAAAGGCAAGCACGAATTTCATGTAGGACACTCTCGCCTTCTACAGGGTACCGGGCCAAAAGTATGTGCCGACTTTTTTCTCCTTATCTGTCTTTTGGATTGCTTGCTGATTACATTGTATACGCCGTTCCCTTAGATGCGAGCGAGCGGTGGTAACCGTGAAGGCGGCACGGTATTAGCGATAACGGGTATTCCGCATGTGCGTCACAAACACGTGGTATTCTACTGAATGCCCGAGCGCATTTGTCAATGCTCCCAGGCCTGACGTGCGAACAAAGGAAAGCGTAGATAGCGAAGCCTAAAGATTCTTGAAGCACGCCGTATACATGCATGAGCGTGACTGGCCTAGCCGGTGTATGCGCGGGTGGGTAGTTCATTCCCCGCTGGCACTGCACTCACCGCCTCAGATGCTGAGCTTTTGCGTTCTTCCGGTTGTGTTTCGGTGTTCGATTCACTGCTTTTTAATTGAATTGAACGCACGTGCTAAGAGTACGCACTGAGTGTTCGTCCGATTCCTACAGGGATACCGCGAAGATGGAATCCATCTGGACCCGATGCCTGCCGGCGTCCGTGAACAGGCAGCTGCTACCGCTGAAGGCGCACTTCTTTTTCTACCTCGCAGGTACGTAGTGCTCTCACTTCCGTATACACGCGAGTGTAATGCGCACCTTTTAGGCGTTTATACGCGAAGTCACGTGTAGTTCACGTGAGCTGGTTTTTGACATCCCTGCGACACTTTCTTATATGCGGCAATTTGACTGATTTGATTTGATGAGTGCCTTTATGAACTATATATATGTGAATTTCGTGTTTGTTGAGAGGACCATTTGAAAATGGCCATCGCGTGTTTCACGCGTCGTGGCGTTCTCTTAAACTTATGTATGAGCATTAACAAATGTGCATATCCATTTATTCTCCTGGTTTCGTCTTGTTGTTGTGTGCTTGTTGGTTTCTTGTTAGCGTCCAGTGTGCGCTTGCGTTCATTGGTTAATAGGCAATCGGAACCTTTTAACTATGTGTTGGCATAGACGGCTAGCTCAAATGTAGCCTCCATTCCCGTTGAAACTACGCAAAATAAATCTCACCGATGAGATACTTTAACTGGTGTGGGTAGGCGCATACGACATGTGTATCTGCCGAGACAACCAAAGTGTGCTCGGGCCGAACATGTAGCTCGCAGGGTTGGAATATCGTATAACACTTTCGCAATGATTTTTCAACAAGCCTATTCGCTTAACAAACCTAACACTATTCGCAATGATTTTTTAACAAGCCTATTCGCTTAACAAACCTAACACTATTCGCTTCAGTAGCACACACACACGGCCTTTCATAGTGGCCAGGCGCCCGTCGCGCTCCGCCACAAACAGGGAGGACAACGTATTAGCAATAATAGACCATTGTTACTTTCTTATTTCCGGTTCAACGTACGCTCATTGGTTTTTCTACCAAATAATTTTTCATGTGGATGATCATTTCAAGTGATTTTCCTTTACTCGGTCGTTTGTTCTTTCTTTTACCCGAAGCCTGCACCATCTGGTCGAAGGTTGCTAAACCTCAGTGATAAATCCATAGCTGTTGATTTTGGACGACGTTCAGAGATATGCAGCTGCTTTTTCTTTTTTTTTCTTTTTTTTTTCTTTTTGCGTTAACGATAGTACGTGCAGCGCACATAGGTAATCAGTCCTCGCGATGCGATGTCAACGCGGCTCTGTAGCGACTGCTTATCGCCCGACCTCGCAAATCAGGAACAACGGACTTTTCACTTAACAGATATTCACTGCCGTGCGCTAGAAATATATCACTATCTTAGCACCGGGACCTTCCTGATAATGGGGGACTGAGTTACGTAGCTTGCCCTTTTGGCTAAATAGGGCCCATCGAGGCTTTTATAAATTACAGTAGAACAATCTTACTATTGAAATCAGTTTCTTAACGATTTTCCTACCTTATTTTTTAAAAATCTGCTAAGTAAAGGGACAGACAGACAAGGAACTTTATTAAGGTCCTGAGGAGCCAGCCAGTGCAGTCCTAGAGAGGACCCCTGGCTTGCTGAAGGGAACTTATTTTTTAATCTGTCAAGTAAAGGGAAGTTAGCAGGATCGAAGGGGGGGGGGGATGCAAGAACTGCGTATTTAGACTTGTGTGCGCGCAAAGAAACACAGTAGGCAGTCAGATTTATTTGAAGTCTCCCCGCTACGGCGTGCGTCATAATCATGTCGTGGTTTTGACGCCTAATATCTTAGGTCTTTATTTATTTTTTTATCGATAACCGACAAACCACTAATATTTTGTTGGGGATCAATGTGAAGTTGACATAATGTGAGGGAAATTTCGCAGCTCTCTAAGCGTGCTAAAGAGAAAGCGCATGATGTCATCCGAGTACAAAATTTGGCTACAGCGTAGCCTTTCTGTGCATGCATGCTCTGCAACCGGCGAGACTGGCTCCTGCCCCAAATTTTAGGCCTACGATGTCTTTGCTGGAACCGGGAGCCCTCCTCATGTCACCTAATCGTTCTTTCGCTCTCTTTTTCTGCCCTGCTTTAATTCTGTGTTTTCATTTCTTTTGCCCTCAAGCGCTGAGCAGCTGCAGAATGGTTTCTATTCTGGTTAACCTTCCCCGCATTCTCGCCTTTCGCACTTCGACTTCGTTTCTGCTCTCGCGGGTGCATTCGTCGGCAAAGAGAACAGTATTAAACGTTGCTGCATATTTGTGACTATACTACAGCTGTTTTGTCTGGTGGACGAAGTGGGCGTGGTGTAAACGACTGCTATATCACGAATGTTAAGCGAATGGCGGCGAAAATTCTTGAGGCCCGTGTACTTAGATTTAGGCGCACGTTAAAGAACCCCAGGTGGTCGAAATTGGAGCCCTCCACTACGGCGTCCCTCGTAATCATATCGTGGTTTTGGGACGTTAAACCCGAATTATTATTATTATTATGATTATGCATGTTGAACGAACTCTGTACGAAGAAATGAATGAACGCAAGGATGTGTATGAGTGCAAGATGATTGGCAAGCGCGTCCCATACGGACTGCCTTAATCGGCACCTCCCGCTACTTACTTTTTTTTTCATTTTTGTAACCGTGACAAGGTTTCTATGTTCGTTAACGCCCCTGTCACGCCTCTGATAGTGATATAGTTCAGAAAACACCGAAATAATTTGAAAAATTGCTTTCTCACTTTCGAATTCGGCCGTTTTCGTGCAGGTTTGCAGCTACTAGACTTCCGTACAGAAATGAACTTTGTTCACGAAAAACCTTCGATGCGGGCTTTCCGTTCCAGATGTTACGTCCTACATGTGACGTCACGATTGACGGTAAATTTCTGATCTCTATGCCCAGGCATGCAACTCATTCTAAACCCTATGCCCACCTGCTAACAATGAATGTCGTCAAAATTAAAGCGCAGCTCTGGTCCATAAGTTGGATGTTCTAACTGCTCATGCCAGCTCGGATGCTGAGAAATTCGCTGGAACTCTGGAAGTGCCTTAAAGACATTTAGGTATTATCGCCGAGAACTGGTAGCAGTTATTCGTGCTTTATTTTTTTCAAGTGGTATATCCATATCCGCTATCATCTAACGTGTATCCGACGTGCGAAACTAGTTTTCAACTATCCAAAATAAACCGGTAAGAAATTTTCAAGAGGGCTAACAGTTCAATGTATGTTGCAAATCGAATTTCCTTGCCAGAATAAAGTGTCTTTCATTCATTCAAATATTCTGATGTCGCAAATTATTCACTTCGTGTCATTTATCTTTCAGGGCAAGCTTGCGTGTTCCCCTACCTGGCCGTGATCGGGCGACAGAATGGCATCAACGCCGCCACGATCGCTATCATCTTCTCTCTAACGCCACTGACCGCTGTCATCATAAAGCCCGTCTGTGGATTCGTCATCGACCGGACGCAAAACGCCACCGCTGTCATAGTCTTCCTTCAAGTCGTCTTGGTCATGTTCCACGGGATTGTATTCTTCAGCTCCAGTATCAAGGCCCACACAGATAGTTCGTTCACGGGTTACCTAAACTGCAACTCTAGTCAGCTCGTGATATCGAACTCAAGCTCTGCCTCTTGCGTCGTCTCCGGCGCTCGCGAAAGCTCTCCGCTTTCCTGCAACCTGACAGTGTTCGAAGACCGCCGCTCAGTGGGCGTCAACGTCACCGGCGCTTCGGACACCCTGGTTAATTTAAACGGCGTGTCTAACATATGCGGCAAAGATTCCGTTAACGGGAACGTCGCCAATGAAACCTACGCCGTCCTGCGTTGCCCGTGCGATACCACTTTGTACAACGGCAACTTCTGGATCTACACCGTATCGGTCGTCGTCTCGTGGGCGTCCTCGGCAACCCTGTACACCGTTACGGACGCTGCCGTGTGTGAGCTGCTGGGCGACAACGTGAACGCCTTCGGTCGCCAGCGTCTCTGGGGCACCATAAGTTGGGGCATTGTGAGCCCGTTGATTGGAATAATGATAGATGAAGCCAGTAACTCCTCCTACACGGACTACAAGCCGGGATTCTACGTCTTCGCGGTCGTCATGGTTCTGGACATATTCCTTCTACTACGCATGCCCCGCTTGCGTACCGCGGACCTGTCCCTCAACTTATTCAAGGACGTTGCCACACTGTTCTGCAACGCCGAGATCGTGCTGTTCACCGCGTGGACATTCATAGTGGGTGCTCTAATCGGTGTCCTCTGGTCTTTCAGCACGTGGTACCTGGAAGACCTTCACGCCTCTAAGCTGATGATTGGCCTTAGCAACACTGTGATGAGCTTGTGCGTGGAGGTTCCGCTCTTCTTCGTCTCCAACACAATACTCGAGCGGATCGGTTACTTCTTTTCGTACTCGGCGGCTTTCCTGACGTTCTCGATCAAGTTCATCGGCTACTCGTACCTCATCAACCCCTGGTACGGGCTCATCGTGGATATCCCAGGCGGCGCCATCTTTCCCCTCGCCTACTCCGCCATGACTGTGTTCGCCAAGCGGGCTGCCACGCCTGGGACGACAGCCTCGATGATGTGCATCTTGGGGTCGACATTGGAAGGTCTCGGTGAGTGCTTTCTGTATTGTCCTTGCTGTCTCTCTCTCTCTAACGTGTAGGCGTGCGCACCATGGCGGGGGGAGGGCAGGGGTGCTTCCCTCCCTAATCGCCTAAGGGGGGCGCGAAGTCTTTCCCATACCCTTACTCTGCCTGTTCATCCTTTACGTCATCCTTTACTCAATCCTTTACGTCATGGTTTGAAGTACAGGCTTACGGCTTCGCACGTTTTTAATGTAATGGCGGATGAGGAATCCTGATGTTGCATTCGATGAAGTGCTTGCTTCCCGTATTTCCATTTATCCCCGGAAATCCGGGTATTTAAGGCAGGCCGTTGTGAGAAGCTCGTCGTGATCGCCTAATTTTCACTTTTGCATCCATCACTTTTGCAACGCAGGATTGGTCGTTTGAAAGCGTCGAGTCACACAACGTACGTCTAGCCACGCAGAATTTACCATTTAGCCAGAAACCCAACTCCTGACCTAACCGAGCCTTTCTTGTGGAGAGCCAGCCTTGGCAAAAAGGTGGTGTTTGATGACATGAGGCCTGACTTTTAGGCATTACGCGTGTTCGTGAGTGCGTGTTCGTGAGTGCGTTTGTATGAGCGCGTGTATTTAGACACATGCAAAACAAAAAATTTCGGGAAGGATTTGATCCCTCCCCCCTCCCCCTGGCTACGCCAGTGCCCCTGACGCTCTCCGCAGCTTCGCATTCGCCAACCGCTCGCGCATTGTCAGCGTGGCGGCTCATGCTGGCCGGCGCGTCCCATGCACTTCACTGTTGCTAGCTGTTGTTTCCCAGGAGTTGATTGGTTGATATAGACGACTAGGTTGAATTCCATAGGTTCTGAACTGTCACTGTTGCCAGGCGACATGAATACCGATCTCAAACTGCACCCGAAGGCGAAACTTGAGGATAAATAGTGTTCATATAGGCGCCCATTTCGAAAACAGGCATTTAGAGGCCTTTGTAGGCATTTAGGCACAAACGCCAAAATTTATGCTCATATAGGAAAGTGGAGTGATAGGCGCGCAAGGAACGAAATAGGCATTTGCCTAAAATCCCGTCTCTAGCGATGACCGCGGGGACCCGATAACTCTTCGATTTTCCATTTTCTGGCAGCCCGCTGGCTGCCAGAAACCAGCCGGCGGGTTCCGGTTCTGACAGGAAATGACGTTATATCACGTGACCTAAAAACTTCTGGCAACCAGAAAGTGGTCGGGAGAAGTAAAATCGAATTTTGGGCTCGCGGCTGGGCGGCTCACAACTGCGTCGTCTGCTCCAACATGCTAGTACAATCTTTGTTAGCGACGATCGCTGGGCTGTTGGCCTTGCTGCGCGCTCGCAGGCACCGCAGGCGTCACCAAACCGTTGTGTGCGAGGATCAAAATGTCCAAGATCTCGTTGTGTGTCTGCTGAGAAGCAGACGGCAACGAGAAGAACGGCATAGAGTTCCGCGCTATATGTTGAGAACGATCGTGCCGGCGTATATGGACTTTGAATTTAAAAAGTTATTCCGACTGTCTAGAATTACTTGTGCAGCCCTGGTTGAGGAGCTTGTCGCACTGGCCGAGAGCCGCCGAGGGTCCCGAGGCCTTTGCATTCCGTGGAGTCCACGTAAAGATGGTCGCGAGCGCTCATCGTCCCTTTTGGCGTCTGCTAGCCAGAAAACGGCCAGAAAGCCGCCAGACCAAAATCGTCCTGGCGAGTTCTGGCGACCCGCGGGTCGCCAGATGCAGCCAGAGAGCGAAAAACGAATGCCCACCGGAAGTGCGCGCGCGGTGGCCGGAGCAACCCGAGAAAAAACGAATGCGTTCTGGCTGTCTCTGGCAGCCCGCGGGTAGCCAGATGTAGCCAGATGGGAGGGGACCTCCCTTCCTCAGGGGATGAGTTAGGAAAATCGAATAGGCCCAACATCGGCGTTCTACCCTCCCGCGTGTAAGCCTGCATCATAATGAAATCATGAATGCGTCCGTTTTGTAGCAACGGCGTTACGAAAAAAAAATGCGTTTTTGTAGATTGTTTGGTCGCAGTAGATGGTGCCATTATCATATAAACGTATATTGCAGTGAAACGTTTTTACATTTAATACGACGAAAAGACATGGAGTATGCACATATAAACAGTGTACTGAACAGTGCTTCTACTGTATTATACGTTTACGAGTGATAAATGTGTATCCGGAAAAGTGTGGCTTTACCATCCGCTGTTACATCAGCTCTTAGATGTACTCTTAGATGCAACACAATGACTGAACTTTATAAATCTTTCTTTCGTCGCTGCTTTCTTTCTGTTAAGACAACGCCTACCATTGGCCTCTTCCACCCGTATTCTGTGACCGGGCACGATGAATAGCTGTGATCGAATTTAATTATCCAGTCTTACACTGTACTTCTCGCGTACTATACTAACATTGATCAGCACTGGTTAGTGTTGTGTAAATGGTGGTAAATGTTTAACCTCCTCTCTTTTAAGAAAGGCTATCTTCATGCAATCGCTCTCTCAATCCAATAGTTAAGTTTTCTATAGTGTTCTCTTTCTTTTTAGGGGCGAAGCTCCTTAAGGCGGCACCCGTTCGTCCCTCGTAGTCGTAGTAGTGCGTAACCAGTCGTAACGCTAGTACCAGATCTTGACCTCCAAGGTGGTGCCGGTGGGAGATTTTTCCTGTGCGTTGTTGAACAATAAAAAATTCGCAGCGTGCGCGTTAACTAAAAGCCGAATTCTTCTGTCTCTCATTCCCCATTAGCAGCCATTGGCATGTTCCAGTAGGAAACGTTAGTAGAAGTAGAAGTGTAAGTGTTAGCTAAAAGCCGACTTCTTCTGTCTCTCATTCCCATTAGCAGCCATTGTTTACCTCCAAGGTAGTGCCTGGTGAGATTTCTCCTGTGCGTGATTAAACAATAAAAATTTTGTTCAAAACGCCGTTGATTGATGAAATGAACCAACGAAAGACGCCAGGTGTTTTCTAAAAGCAAAACGAAAGAACGCCAGATGTTTCTAAAGCAAAACGAAAAGACGCCAGCTGCTTAACGAAAGACGCCAGATGTTTTCTAAAGCAATGGTTTTCTAAACAATGAAAATTCACAGCGTACATGTAAAATTAAAGTGAGCTGCAAGTTGTCATAACTCATCGAACCTTTAGTATAAACGCGCCCGATCTCACGTCGGTGATGATGTACTGGGCAGAATTCACGGAAGATTCACGGTTTACCGATGAACCTCCGCAGCTTCGCCCACTCATCATCATTCACTCCGTGGATATGTCAAGCACTGGCGTGGCTCTGTGGTAGAGCACCTGCTTGCCACGCAGAAGGCCTAAGTGCGATTCTAGCTCGAACCCATGTTTTTTCTTCCCAATTTCAGGCATCGCAGCCGGCAACATGCTGGGTGGAATGAGCATCGACAAGATTGGCGCCCGGTTGACATTCCGCTACCTTGGCTACGTGTCTGCCGGTTGCTCGGTTTTGTGCACTCTCACCTACCTATGCCTTCGACTCCTGGGCTACGGCCGTTTAGGTGAGCATCCTGTTAAGATTTGGTCGCACTGACACTTTGGCGTATGCGCGGGGGGAGGGGGGGGGTGTCAAAATTTTCAACTTTGTATGCATACAAACGCATGCACGAACATACATAGAGGGTGCTTGAATCACCCCCCCCCCCCCCCTCTGCCCCCGAAAAAAATTTCTGGCTACGCCCCTGCACTGGCAGTAGTAAGCTGCCATAGTGAAATACTGTTTTATCGGAGAAAGCCGGCAATGTATAACTCCGCGAGCAAGGGCGAAATATTTGAGCGCGCTTTAGAGTGCAACATCAGATTACGTTCAAGGTCGCAAAAAAAATAAATAAAAGCGACCTATTTCATGACGTCGCTCACTAACCGATTCCTCAGCTCCTCGTCTTGAGTCTCAAAGCTGCTGAACGACTTAGTAGCGGAAAAGTACAGAAGGAATACAATGATGGCTATTTTACGGCACCGTGGCTTTCTTTTAACACGAGAGTGTTTTATGCCGGGGTCCACCACGGCTCCACTGACGTACTTCCGTCACGGATATGACGTTGTAAAATATACACTAACAGATGGCAAAGAAAGAAAGTTCCGTCGCCGGGAGTCGAACCTACGACCTCTCGCTTCGCAGCGCGCGACGCGAACTGACTCGGCCACAGCCGGCACGTTCTTCAGTATACTAACGGGGAGCTATAGGCCTCCAACGCTCAAGTTTGCACAGCGCCGTCCACCGCCCCAGCGGAGAGAGCGGAAACCTCCGGTAGCTCGGACGGGTCGCTCTTGCTTGGTTTTCCCATTGCGCGCGCGGAGAACGTGCTCCCCGGGGCTTTTATCTCGCATTTTTCACGCTGTGGGTGCCGTTCCTTCGTCGTACTCGAAAAGCAGGCATGCAGTCCTGCTGCATTGTGAACTGTCACAAAAGTTTAAAAATGACGAACAGCCGAAAACTGCCCGTCATGTTCTACCGTTTCCAACGCAAGCAGTGCGACGGGCAGAGGCGTCAAGAGTGGATTATGGCAGTTCGCCGCGATGCTTTCGCGGTCTTCTCACCTTGAAGCAATTTAAATCGTACACAGTATTACGAACTATTAACGGGGAGAAACGCGATGATCGTGCTCATTTGAAAGGAAATTCGTTTGTGAACCGAAGTTATAAGAAATAGACAGCCGCTGTACGTTTCGAGATTGCGCGCTGGCTTTCCGAGTCTAACATTTGTAATGTGACAGCAGCGGAGCATGTGGGCTTAATACACCACAGTTTAAATACCGTACCGTGAGTACTAAGTGTTTAATTCAGCTGATTGCAGTACATTTCCCGTCGCGGCTCACTGTAAACAGAATTAAGCTGCATGTTTGCACTGAGTATTTATATTGGCCTTGCATGCGACATATGCCGTGATTGCTTAGCAGGCTGAAGTGTTGCGCTGCTAAGATCGTGGTCATGGGTTCGATTCAGGCATACGGCAGCTGCATTTCGATGGGAGCGAAAAGCAGTAACACCGGCGTACTTGGATTTACGTACACGTTGAAGAACCCCAGATGGCCGAAATTAATCCGAAGTCCCCCACCACGGCGTGCCTCATAATATTGTCGTGCTTTCGGCACGTAATATATAGCCTTTCATGCGCGTGAGCTGCGGGCAATATACAGGTGCCGCTTTGCAAACGAGCTGAAAAAAATATCCCAGGCGGCAATTAAATTTTCGATGGCTTCGCGAAATCCGACGCGCTTATCATCGGGCACAAATCTCGGCATAATCATAAACATGCGCGATCGCAGTGGGTATTGTATAGTATGATGCTGACCAAGCGAGCTGTCGAAACAACCAAAGCGACATTCGAATCAGCTTTTTTATAACACGGTGCGTGATCAGGCGTCGATATTATTCGAAATGAAACACACCTCTGCAAGAAACATGCATGGTCGAAGTGGGCATGAAATGTTTTTTTTTTTTTGCGCGTATCATTATGCTGTCAAAGGGAGCTCCAAAAAAATCCAAGTGACATTAAACTTGCGATCCGACGTTATCATCCCATGCAAACCTCGGCAAAAGCGAAAATCCCACGAAACTGAACACTGTGGATTGCGATGCAGCCAGTGACTCAACAGGGCAGATGTAAATTTATGCTCTTCACACTGAGCTCATAATAAATTTAAAGCCGCACGACAAACTTGGCATCCAAGCAATCGAAAAGTTATCAATAGAAAACGCACGCGAAAGCGTGGTGGATGTTTGCTGACAGCTCCGAGTAGACACGACTGCCGCAACGAATGTGCGTTTTACCGGTAACATAATTACAGATATCGCGCAGTCACCTCCCTATTCATGTCAAAGAAATGTGCCCGTCCAGCATCGGCACACAAACCTGCTCTGTCCCGAAAAGGTGGTCGATCAGCCGCCCTCCTCTGGCGAGATTCCCACCGTGAAAACGTCTTTTCCATCTCTGGGATGTTTCTAAACCTTCAGAGCAAGCGACACGTGAAGTTGCACGTGCACGGCGAGCAGGAAACAGCGCGTGCAGCGTGCGTGAACGTGCTGAGAGAGCGCTGTCAAAAGGCAGCCGCGGGGAAAGGAGCGACCGGTTTTTGCAAGAAAGGCGGCGAAACGCGTGCGACGCAGCGCCCCCTGGCCGAGCTTGGGAGGCCTATTTATCTACACCACTTACCGTGGGCGGTACTCAGATTGGTGGCACTTCGGCGTGTTTTCGTTAAAACACGTTGGCGGGCTAGTTGGTTTGCATCCATGAAGAGTGGTAAGCGCGACTAGACAGGGACGAAGAAAGAAAACAGACAAGGACACAGCGCTACTTTCAACTGATTTTATTTTCGCTCGAACCGATAAATATATACCGAGCGAGCGGAAACAACAAAACGACAATGAGTGGTTATATCGCTGAACCGAACACGGGTACAGAGCAATATCACGACACAGCAAAAGCATTAACGCGACAAAGCAAGATATTGCAACTCTTTTTGTGAAAGCGAGAGGGAAGGCTGACTAACGCACATTTCTTCTAATCTATTAATCTCATAGGCCCTCAACAATTTCTCTAGTCATTTTACTATGCGCCTTATACAGGATACAGGTGTTTTCAAACAAGGGCATGCAGCCACAATCTCGGCAATGAATGCCCAAATGACCTGAGATTGCTTTTGTGACGTTATAGTGATGCTCTTTCAGTCTCTGGTTAATACATCTGCCGGTCTGACCAACGTACGTCCTTTTACACGAAAGCGGAATGGCGTAGACAACGTTGCGAGTACAGGTTACAAAAAGTGTTCGGTGATTTATAGGACATGCATTTACCTTGTTACTCTCTGAATTTACCTGGTGACATAATCTCTGTAGACGGTCAGGAGCGGAAAAGACTACGTCCACCCCCGACTTTCCCGCAATTCTTCTGAGATTGTGCGAAATGCAATGCATGTATGGCACAACGGCAACTTTCTTAGCTCTGACACCACGGCTGATGCTCTTTGATGAGCTTTTAAGCTTGTTGCTCAAGCCCTCTGCGACAGAGCTGAGCATACCTAATGGGTACCCAGACTCTTCTAAACGCTTGGCCTAATTCAGGAAACTGGCCTCCACCTTGTGATCACATGACTTCATAAGGGAATTATTGAAACAAGATTGCACTATTGCACGTTTTACAAGTTTTGAATGTGCGGATGAAAAAGGCAGGACAGGCTTGTTGCCTCTCGGCTCATAACTCCAGCAAACCTTCTGTGGCGTAAAGTACAGTCCTAAGTCTAAAAATCTGATGAAATTGGTCTATTTCATCCTAAGTCTGGATGAAGTCATCCTAAGTCTGGATGAAGTCTGGATATTTCATCCTAAGTCTGGATCCTAAGTCTAAGTTGCCGTTGTGCCATACATGCATTGCATTTCGCACAATCTCAGAAGAATTGCGGGAAAGTCGGGGGTGGACGTAGTCTTTTCCGCTCCTGACCGTCTACAGAGATTATGTCACCAGGTAAATTCAGAGAGTAACAAGGTAAATGCATGTCCTATAAATCACCGAACACTTTTTGTAACCTGTACTCGCAACGTTGTCTACGCCATTCCGCTTTCGTGTAAAAGGACGTACGTTGGTCAGACCGGCAGATGTATTAACCAGAGACTGAAAGAGCATCACTATAACGTCACAAAAGCAATCTCAGGTCATTTGGGCATTCATTGCCGAGATTGTGGCTGCATGCCCTTGTTTGAAAACACCTGTATCCTGTATAAGGCGCATAGTAAAATGACTAGAGAAATTGTTGAGGCCTATGAGATTAATAGATTAGAAGAAATGTGCGTTAGTCAGCCTTCCCTCTCGCTTTCACAAAAAGTTGCAATATCTTGCTTTGTCGCGTTAATGCTTTTGCTGTGTCGTGATATTGCTCTGTACCCGTGTTCGGTTCAGCGATATAACCACTCATTGTCTTTTTGTTGTTTCCGCTCGCTCGGTATATATTTATCGGTTCGAGCGAAAATAAAATCAGTTGAAAGTAGCGCTGTGTCCTTGTCTGTTTTCTTTCTTCGTCCCTGTCTAGTCGCGCTTACCACTCTTCATGGGTGTTTTCGTTATCACTAGCGAGGTGGCGCCAAGGGCTCGAAGGGCGCGCTTTAAAGGTCGTCGCCCCGCGCGTTGCGATGCCCTACCTTCGGCAAGTTGATTTTTCATCACTTGAATTCTTTTCCATTTATGTCATAATTACTGTGCTACTAGCTCAACGCTACAAATAATGTCCTCTGTACCTTTCTAAGCTTCATTGTCTGTTGGTTTCATTACAGGGACACTAAAGTGACGCAATGAATCGGTGTAGATTGATAAATTGTACTCTAAAAACAGTAATGTCGTTAATTTCACCATCGTAGGCGTATTAATAGAGGAAATCAAGGTCAAAGTTTCAATTTGAAATTTCGTGCTGAAGTTTCTCGCGGGACGTCACGAATTTCAAAGTGAGGTTTCGTATTTTTGGCGACATTGTCTCGACAAAATTCATTGAAACTTGGTATGTTAGGTTTCTGGCCAGCTCAGAGACAATGTACGTAATTTTACCCATTAGGAACTACGTAGACACTAGTAGACGCCGTCAAAATCTATGACGTCACGGCGATTGGTGCGGGAACTCGAAGGTGGCGTCGTCACTAGCACTTTGTGCTTTTGCGCGTTTTCTCGCGGGAAGCGTTGTGATGTTGGTATTATGAAAGATTCATTTACTAATGCGAGAAAAATCGTTTTTCTATTCAGTGTCGCTTTAAGCCCACAAAAGTAATCCGTTACATCAGTTATTAGAGCAAAAATAATTTAATTACTTTAATTTAATTGCTGTCAAGTGTTCGTCCCGCCTTGTCTTTACGTCAGACTCCTCGTGCAGGGGCTACACCCCAATCGGAGAAGTTCCACCTGGCCGGGGCCAAGGGTCACGAGCCGATGAAGAACGGTAGTGCCCGCAAGTGCGACAGTACGGCCAACAACGAATGTGTCGAACACACGTACTTCTGACAATATCCCGATCGTCACGGACTGTGTTGCTTGCTGCTGTTCTGGAGAACAGCTGCAAAGAGATCTCCAACCGGTCAACCGTCGACCACAAAGGGACCTCGGATCTGCGAGGACACTACAGGAATCTACCACTACTCAGTGACATGCTATCCACGGCTCGTTAGCCGTTGAGGTATACCTGTGGACCTACGAATACTGTACGGATGTGTACGTGTCATCATGCCTGTGGTTTTCACAACATGCCTGTGGTTTTCACAACATGCCTGCTATAAATGTTTGGCGTAAGGTACCATGCGAACATCCCCGTCCATTTTCACTGCCGAAAGATCATTATTTTGCGAAGTGTCCGACATATTGGTAGTTGCGTCTTGAGTTAGGTATGTTTCTGTTCACGTAATATAAGTGTGCCTTTTTTTTTTTTGAGTCTGAGTTTCGCGCGCGTAGATAAGGTAGCACTAGTTCTGAGCATCTATAACTTTGTTTTAGTTTAACGGCGTGAAATGGGCGCTGTATTTTCTTGGCTGGATCTTGAGATTGAGTCTGTGCTGTTGTGATTGTATCTTCTGATGAATGATGTTCCTTAGCAAAAGATGTATAAAACTGTTCGTCGATGCAACTGATATAAGCACGAGAAATGCGCATCTAATTGAGGTTTAGCGCAAGAAAAAGACGCAGGGGGGTGGAATATGTAAGGACCCAGTGCCTTCCGTCGTCCCGTGACTTTTCTTTGCGCATAAACTTCAAGATATGCAGCATCAACTTGCCCGCGAGTGTGTTTTGTTGAAGAGAAGTTCGCATTTCGTTTAAGATGTCGCCTCTTTTTGTTGTTAAAATGTTCACGCAACGATATCTCACTTAAAGTGTTTAAAATTGTCGCCATATATGTGTTACATGTATGGCATTTTCAAAGTGGAAAGCGTGTATCAATTGCGGTTGATGAGGTCGCGCGTGTTTTCCAAGCATCCGATAAGGCATCGTTTTCCGCGCTGGATTTCACGCGGTTGAGTATCCGGCGTTGCTGCTCGTTAAGAAAAAGCTTACAGAAATTCGGGTATAATATGTGTATACGCTTTCAAATTTTCGTGAGCTGTTTAGTCGCTGGAACTCTTGCTTTTTTCTTTTCTTTTTGTCTGCTGGTGCGTTGCAGCTATCGGCCTAGGCAGGGCAGTCTTAGAGATTGAAAAAAAAATCTTGTCTTTGTCATGGGAATTTAACAGGGTCTGACATTTAGAATCTCATTTACCCTTACGATCTTGCTTTTTCTGCAATACCTGCAGATTTGCATTGAAAAGAAAACGGTTCGGTGCGTGCACCTTTTTGTTCTTCATTTATAAGAACACTCTAATGCACAGCAGCCTTTCCAAACAAACAAATGTGTGACGTTGAATCATGGTAGCAGTTTGGTGTCAGCATCTTTACTCATTTTTGCGTAATATATATAAAAAAAAAGAACTGTTTGCAAGGCGGGTCCTTTATTATATTTTGCAGCTGTACATGGTTTCGTTTTTGTTTTGCTCTCGGCTGCGAAATGCAGCTTTTGTTTAATTTACGACAGACTCTTGTTTGGATGTTTAGTTAACTCGTTTTAGCATTCTTTTGTTTCGAAGCTTCGTACTTGTGATGTGCATTGTGTCTAACGTTTATAGGTGATATTGTTCGCACGTGTCTATCTCTTATCGAAACGAATGCAAGTTGTCTCGAAGAATTGCTGTTTCTATAAGACCTACGGCTTTTACAGTATTGTTAACACAGTTAACTTGGTGACCGGTCTGTGTAATTACATTTTAGTTTTTGTGTCATGAAAATGTTATGTCCTCTTTCCGAGTGCACCTGCTTTAATATAAGTGCGAGGAGGTTTCGTCCTCAATAAAGATTCTTTTTTTGTTTTAGGAAGTTTAAGCGTCACTTTTTTCTATGCCTGCACCTGCCTCAAACTTCTGTCTTGTTTCTTTCCTTCTTTCTTTCTCTTTACTTTTCTTTTTATACAGCAGAGCATGTCATGCTCGAGGTTGGCCGCGTGTCGTAGATAGAAAATTATCATCATCATGAACCGGCACGAGCTCTCTTCTTCATTGTCGTCTTCTGCTTGGCTCCCACAACACGTGCGCCCATTTCTCGAGCGAGAGAACGAGTACAGCTAGAGAGAGAAAAAGAAAAATAAAGATAGAGAAAGAGATAAATTCCTGGAGAAAAAAAATTCTTGGCGAGAGCAAGCATACCGATGTGTAGTATAGCATAGCAAGGGATGGGAAAGAGAGAGGTGAGAGGGTGAAAGCCAAGCCAAGCCAGGACCAGCTAGGTGCCCACCAGCCCTGCTGTGCGACCCAGCCTTGTGCTACTTAGTGCAAGCTGGGCTTATTTTTTTGCAAGAGTGCTTTGTTCATTTTCATTTCTAACTGCACTCGTGCTATGCCTTGCTCTCTCTCTTTCCTCCCTCATTACCCTCTCCACGTTAAGGGTAGCAAGCTGGACAAACTCTAATTAACCTCCCTGCGCTTACTCCATTCCCTTTCCCTCTGAATATGTAGGTGTGTAGCTCTTGGGCAGTGCTATTGTCATGACTTTGTAGTATCGTCACTCTCTCTTCATCTTCTCTTGCATTCTTTTACACCCCCTTCCCCCCTTTCCAAGTACAGGGTACCCAACCGAAAAATTTTCTCTGGTTAACCCTTCCCGTCTTTCCAATACTCTCTCTGTGGTGGGAATCGTTGCGCATTCAATCGGACGAACACAGGAAGGAAAGGACAGAGTAAACGGAAAGAGCGCAAACTATCAACTGGCTTTATTCATTTGGTCGCTGCATATATATATATGCACTTTTTTTTTTTCACACGTCCCAAATAAATCGAAAGAAGGGGGGAAGAAAAAGAGGAGGAAACACATGACAAGGATACCTCACGTCAAAAAAAAAAAAAAAGAAAGTGCATATATATATGCAGCGACAAAATGAATAAACCCAGTTGATAGTTTGTATTATTATTTGTATTATTGTTAATATTATTTATATTATTATTTCCATAATATTTCTATTATATTATTTCGTATACTCTCTCTCTCTCTTTCTCTCTCAGGCATGCATACACTTTAAAAAAAATATCTGGGGTTTAACGTCCCAAAACCACGATATGATTATGAGAGACGCCGTAGTGGAGGGCTCCGGAAATTTCGACCACCTGGGGTTCTTTAACGTGCACCTAAATCTAAGTACACGGGCCTCAAACATTTTCGCCTCCATCGAAAATGCAGCCGCCGCGGCCGGGATTTGATCCCGCGACCTTCGGGTCAGCAGTCGAGCGCCATAACCACTAGACCACCGTGGCGGGACATGCATACACTTTCTGCAAAAATCGCTTGGGGTTCTTTAACGTGCACCTAAATCTAAGCACATGGGCTTCCAGCACTTGCCTCCATCGAAATGCGACCGCCGCGGCTGGGATTCGATTCCGCGACCTTAGAGTCAGCAGTCAAACACCATTACCCCAAGAACACCGCGGCGGACCCTGATTGTTGGATAAACGTAGTTTTATGGCTCAAAAGCTACGCGGCGCGGAACTGTTCCTGAGCATGTATTGCAAAAATGAATGACGCGACTGGGAGCCAGTGCTGAAAACAGAAGTGCAACGTCATCAAAGCTGTAATTCGTTTTTGTGCATTCTATCCAGCCTAAATTATTACTCTTTTCCGGCGATAATTTTAAAAGAATGAAGTCATTCCTGCTCCTGTCACGGTTGAGATAGTGGCTGACGTTACTAGCAACGTAACAGAAATCCTGTATCAGTGTGTTTTCTCCAGCTGTCGGCCTTGCCAACACTGCGTGTGTGTTGTTTCGACTCTCGCGTTCACAACATGGATGCTGGTTGCAAACGCTGCGTAGTGAGAGTGACTCAGTAGGTGCAGAATGCAATGTTCTTTCGTACGTGCCTGGTGTCGATGACCGTTGACCATCTGCTGTTTTGGTCCGGCGCGCTTTGAGAGGAAGTAGTTTGAAAGTTTTATTTAATGCAAGACATGTATACAATAACAAAAAAATTGGCCGCGTATCTGCGTGCTTCGCTGCAAATGTCGTCCAAAGACTATAGTCTTCTGCCGGCCGTTTCTGCGCCGTTTCAGCGCAGCCTAAGAAACACTAGCATTTGCGGCGCAGCCTAAGAAGCACTAGGTTCTTTAGAATTACGTATCTATGTATTTTCTAGTAAAGGAACACACCACCTAATGCTTACGTATTGATGTTGCGCCTCAGATATGCCTACTATTTGCTTTTTGATCGACATTGTTCACACGTATGAACGCAGCTACCAGTTCAAGATAGCTGGGCGTTTAGCAAGTGCTTAAACTTTGGCCGGGTGGCTGAATCGTGCGACAGACAGACAGACAGACCAAAATTTCTGCGTTTAAGTTGCTCAAGCAAGACTATCGTCTTTAAAAGAAACAAAAATTTGGGACCCAACAAATTTCTCAAGGCCATCAGGAAGAATACACTTCTATGGAAGCAGCTGTCATACACTTCTATAGAAGCAGCTGTCAATAGCAGCTGTCATATATATGACAGCTGCTATTTTACGCAACGTAATAACGTAGAACAAATGCTTGGTTAACTAAAACAAGAAAATACAGTAACTGAAAAAAGAAAATGTCCCACATTAGTTATCATGTTTTCGCAAATTTCTTTTTCGCTAAAACATGTCTCAGGAGGAAAATGAATGTCTAGAGACGACCCTGGTCTTTGACTTAGGTGCCTCGTAGTCGCACTCGCACGTAGGCGTTGGTGTGGCTGCGTGTAATTCCTTGGGTTAACTGTGTTTCGTCGCGCTGCCGGAGCTGATCTCGGAGGCCACGTAGCAAGATGCGCGTGGTTGAGACCTGCTCCGCCAGGCGCCGCAACGATCTAAACTGCTCGCAAGAAAAGCGCCTGTTCTTTCAATGAACATAATTCAATTAACTTTCATTAATTATCCAGACAGGTAAGCCCTTGTCTTAAGTAAACTTATGCTCCAATATCATATGAATCCAATATAACGAAATATAACCTGAACCAGATCCATCGATTTCGTACCATTATTATTTGTAAAAACAAATTTTCTGAATATTACGGAAACCGGAAGTAAGTGTACGACCGGAAGTGCTTGGCAGAGAAACAAGAGTGTCACTCGTTGCTCTTGCCACTAAACAGTAAGATTGTGCACAAGCATGCGAAGTGCTGTGCAATTTGTCAATGAGCGAGTGGCTTAATTTTTTTTTTTTTAGAAATGAACGTTTGAGCTGCGAGAACCTATATACAGCCTTCTCGCCGCTCAAGTCTAAAGAAATGTTTCGTCTAACTTAAGCCGATAAGCATACGAATGCTACACAATGGCCCATCGATCACATCGCACTTATAGCGAATCGCTAATAAATGCGATAAAGCCGTGCAAGTGGCGGGGATGCCCTAATAAAGCAATTTTAAATTCCGGAAGCTTTTGCATGCCGAAACCAGGGTGTAGAACCGAGAAAAAAAAAACGGCTTCGGTTCACGTTCGGGTGCGACGCGCACATTTTCGCACCGGTCAAAAAGAAATTAAATTACGTTTTCCTGTGCGCGATGTATATTCCAGCTGTAGAATACAATGCTAAGGGTCTACGGCTCCGTACGAGTGCTTCATAAATAAGCTACGCCCATCGCGCCCGCGTATAATGATATTCATGTCATTTTATTTATTTATTTATTTATTTATTTATTTATTTATTTATTTATTTATTTATTTATTTATTTATTTATTTATTTGTACGTTTCGATGGTGGCGCTTGCCGCTGCTGAGAACGCAAGATCGAAGCGATGACGTCATAAAAAAAGAGACAGCTGCTGCGTTCCTTGTGGCCTCGTGTGACGCGTGGATAAAGAGGCTGATCATAAACGGCAAAACGTAGCATCCCCCACGCCATACATGGTTACAAGGTAGTGTGCGTATACGTCCTTGCCGCCTGAGAATGCTAGTGTTGACAAAATAACGGCATTTTCCCTCTCAATGCCGGAAGCTTACCGCTCCAGAGCAGCCGATGCCCTGTCGCAGCACGGTTTTCCAGCGACGCTTTTGGGATTTGGTTCATATCACCACATCGGTATATTTGTAACAAAGAAGAAATACTATACCATTTGTGGTGAGGATAGAGGGTTAAAAGCTACAATACCTGCAGCTTCGCTAGCCGCTCCACCCCGTCACAATGGCAGCAACATGTGGTACAGGAACAGTTTTAGTCCTAGGCGAAATTTGAACTCACAACGCAAAATCCAGACACATAAAAAACACTCAAGATGTCGTATTTACATCAGCAAACAAAACATTCAATGCCATCATACTTAAGATGGAATTTTCAGGCATTACACGTAAACTGTAATCTGTTTGAATTTCTGTAGTGTATTGGGTAGGTCAATACTATAGCAGCTGTGGCCCATTGTTTGTATGCGGTCGTGGAGTGTACCAGTGAACAGTGTGTCTTGTTGAACGTGTATATGGATGAGTTGAGTTTGCTAATCTACGCATGTGGCAGCTGTTACGGATTAGTTCTGATGTAAATTACGTTAAGTGACAGTATTCGTAGAAAATTTCAATTTTTAGAATCTTGAATCTTCCAAATGATCCGGGCGTATGTGCATTGTATGGTATACCTGAAATTTCGGCTGTTTAACTATTATGCGTAGGGCACTTCGATTTTCTGATTTTTATTGCCTCTTTGTTTTGACGGTGAAGAATACGGCAGCCCGGAGTGTATGCGGTAAACGAAAAACAAAAAAACTAACCCGAGTTGGTGAGTAACGCGTGTTAAGGACATCTCAGTCGAAATCAAGAAAAAGAAATGGGCTTGTGCAGGGCATGTAGCGAGAAAGCAAGAAAACTGCTGGTAATCAAGAGTAACCGACTGGATTTCAAGAGGAGGCAAGCGCGCGCGAGCGGGAGGCAGAGAGTTAGGTGGTCAGATCAGATTAAGAAGCTTACGGGGATGACCATAGGCGTGTGCACAGGGGGTAGGGGGGGGGGGGCAGGGGGGGCGGCCGCCCCACCTATTCACCTAAGAGGGGGGGGGGGGCGCAAAGTGAGCCCCACACATTGGCATAATAGGGAGGGGGCGCTGCGACTCAGGGTCATACATTTACATAATTGGGAGGGGGGGCGCTGCGACTAACCTTCGTCCCGCCCCCCCCCCCCTGAAGGGGAACCCTGCGCACGCCTATGGGGATGACGTTGCCGCAGCAAGCACAAAGCCTGTTTAATAGGAGAAACATGGGGGAGTCCTTTGCCCTTCAGTAGGTGTAGTCAAGATGATAATGATTATGTTGGTGATGTATTGGGAAAACCTGTGACCAGCAGGACAAGGAACACTCGCATGTAGTGTAACGATAGCGGCGGGGACTATCGTCAGTCATGGAGAATCTGATATGCTGATCTAACGCGTAGGATATTTGTACATGAGTAATGGTAAGGCCAGTCCCAGCACAATCTCTGATGCTCCCGTATACGCTTTATAAAGTACTCTACTAATCGCGTCGTGCATGCAACCTAATTAGAACTAAAGAAAACATTCGAAAATGTTTCGATACGTTGCGGCGCGGCTCGCGCCGAGCGGTAACACGCGAAAGAGTTTTAACTGGCAAAACCCAGCCAGAGTCAAAAAGCTAAAAAAGAGAGAGAGAGAGAGAGAGAGATAGTATAGGGGAGTCATTACAGCATTTTCTTAATTCATTTGCGCATGAGCGCGCGCGAGTGTCTGAGAGGTGTGAGAGAGTCCTTTTTTTTTTTTAGTTTGACGAGTTCACACACAAAGATAAGCGCTTTTTGAAGGACTTGTGGAATTATTATCAAATAACTTGTAAGTCTGCCAAATTATAGGCCACCAAAAGCAGGCCGGGCTATTCCGCGAGCGTCATAGAAACATTATAATATTTTCGCGGTATCCTCTCATCCCCTTGTCTCGTTCACCGGCTTCGACAACACTTTCCTTGAATGCCATCGTCCCCCATTTAAGAAACAGTTTCCGCAGCGAAAATACAGCGATGCTAAGACGATCAACAACTCCGAGTATAGCCTTCTTTCAAGTGACGTACCAGGTAGCTGTTGCGATGACCCATTGACAGGTCAGTCAAGCAGTTGCTTTTCTTGTTTAAGAGCAACCCGAGGCAAGTATTACAGTAAGCGCGCAATGCGTGACTTTTCCTCTTCCTCGGCATCTCTCGTCTTTGATGCGAGTCGGTGGCGCTCTTGCATAGGTGCGCTGCAATGACGGCTTTCCTTTCGAAACTGCTATAAGGAAGCGATCCGCCGGCTCATTACTTGTCGCCTTCACCTTGCCTAGTGATGCTCGACGTGGCCTTGGTGGCGTGTACGACTAAGCGTGTGCCGATGCAAAGCCAAGGCCCGTCGTTGTCTTCCGACCTGCAGCATAATGAAGGCACATGGGCGGCTTATACGTGTTCTTCATATGGCAGCCGTCGTGGTGGTAACTGGCTATGGTGCTCTACCTGCTGAATACGAGGTGGTTTCTGGTAGTGGGTACCGCATTCCTACGGTGGTTGATAGCTACGACAGCCGTTCACGTGGATTTATGTGCGCTCTAAGCAAGTCCACACACACAAATGCGTTTGGGAGTAATAAACTGCGATGTTTCGCATCAGCCAGGTATTCCTTTGGGGCCTTCAAATCAAATCAAACAAAATGAAATCACTCACTCACTCACTCACTCACTCACTCACTCACTCACTCACTCACTCACTCACTCACTCACTCACTCACTCACTCACTCACTCACTCACTCACTCACTCACTCACTCACTCACTCACTCACTCACTCACTCACTCACTCACTCACTCACTCACTCACTCACTCACTCACTCACTCACTCACTCACTCACTCACTCACTCACTCACTCACTCACTCACTCACTCACTTCGGAATACGCTTGTATTGCACTTCAATATTTGTGCTACGCCTTTAAAGGGACCCTGCAGCACTTTTCCAATTAATCATCGAATGGCTTTATTAAAAGAGCATATTTCCTCAAGAATCGACTGCCGCAAAACTTCTTTTTAGAATCCGTCAAGTAAGAGCGGAGTCACAGGGATTTGTCGCACGTTTCAGGCGCTTTATCTCTCCTTTCGTACCAGCGATTGCACTGAAAGCTACGCGGAAGGGGGGGGGGGGTACTTATATTTAGCTGCGCTTTAAAGAACTCCTGGCGATAGAAATTTTCGGAGCCCTCCACTACGGCGTCCCTCATAATCATATCGTGGTGTTCGGACGTCAAACCCCAAGAATTATCATATTACATTAGGGAAGGAACATGGTCCATAACGCCGATGTAAATAGATAAGTTGACATCGGATGCAAGCTGTGGAGAATACGAACAGCTGGGACGGCTGTGACCGTTCAATGACCGTGGATGAGGCCGGTGCGGTAGTATACGACTGTAGCGAACGAGTAGGCTATAGCGGTGATGCAGCTGCTCTGTTGTCGGCCACATTATATTTGCTGCCTGAACGGCAGACATTCTTCTTTTAATTGCGAATTGTCAGCACCAATAAGAACCGAACCGGACGCATCTGTGAACATGGGAGTTATTCGCTACTGATTTCCGCTATCTCATTGTTGACCGTGATCCTCAAGCACGCAAGCTCTGTTGGCAAGTGTTTAAGCCGATGTTCTGGTAGGTGGATATACGTAGTCCGAGGCTTCGTTGCAGGCATCCCGCGAGGACCGTACGATGCTCGTCGAGGGAACAGTATGTGCACAGTGAAGTACCATCCCGCGCATGTCGATAGTATAGTCGCACAGTGGCGCGCACGTATTCTGGAGGATTGACAAAAAGAATGGGCTGATGCACCGTTTCAGATGGACGGGGTGGCATAAATGTAAGAACTATATAGGAAAAGCTCGGCAGCAGTCGAACACTATGTGCCAGTTTATTAGAAGTATGCGTGCCTTAAGAGGCGCCTATGCGAGCATACATTATGTGCAGGTTATTTTTAAATATATAGAACATTTTTGGTCACATGGTTCTGTCGAGCAACAACGTTCCCGCGGTGGCTCGTTAAAGCATGGATGAGCGTATACGAAGCCGCATTGTAAGAGCGTGCGGCATTTGCAGCTGTTTCATGGAGCCGAACTGCAGGAGGCTTCTTGCCAAGCAAGGGCGCATACTGCAAGTGTTGCCTGTATACGCTTCGAAACACAGTGCAGGTGGAGCAGAACGCCGCGAACAGGCACGCACGCTCCGCTTACCGTTCCAACAACTGCATTAAATTGGCCTTCGGCATTTTTTTTCTTTCTTTTTCGAGTTGCTTCGTCGGTGCGTGCGCTACTCTGTATTTCGCTTTCGCGATGGTACCAACACAAGAACTCAGCATATCGAAATGTATAGTGCTTGTTTTTGGGCTAGTCGGTTCGTACTGTCTCAGAGGCTGCAAAACTGTGGCTACGTAGCGCAAAGAACTACAAAATCAGGCGGGGCAGAAGGGGGGCGGGGGTATAGGGTTAGCTCTAACCTTCTCCCACCCGCGTCATATTGTATTTTATTGTTTTGGACAAAGTGGCCATAATCTTACGGTCCGTAGGACTACAGGGGCACCCGCCGTGGTGGTCTATATGGTTTACGATGCTTGACTGCTGAACCGCAGGTCGAGGGATCGAATCCCGGCCGCGGCGGCCGCATTTAGATGAAGGCGAAATGCTAGAGGCCAGTGTGCTTAGATTTAGGTGCACGTTAAATGATCCCAGGTGGTCGAAATTTCCGGAGCCCTCCCCTACGGCGTCTCTCACAATCATATCGTGGTTTTGTGGCGTAAAACCTCAACAATTTTTATTAAGACAACAGGAACGTCTTTATGCGATAACGTAACGGACGGACCGGCAGCTGAAGGCCGTAGCTGAGCCTACCGTTGAAAGTCATCTTAGTAGCTTAGCTCGACTATGCGCGCTGTGCTGACGTTCCAGAAAACATTGCTTCTGCAAATTTAGCCGTTCATCAGACGCCTGCAGATAAAGTAGGCCAGAATGAGGCAGACATGTCAACCGGAAGCGCGTCCTTCGACCTCGAGCAAGGAAACGATGCAGCTGCGACCATGGCATCGAAGCGATTATTACAGCGCATTTGAGACCTTAGAAGCGAGCGGTGGTGACAAGTGAAGCAACGCGTGTTTTCTTACGAGCTTAGGCTAACTTTTTTCCTCGAGTGGTAGCGGGTGTTGAATAACTAGAAGCAATCGTTCCTAGCATCCTCACTTGATCTACTACGTATACCGAGAAGCTGAGAACAAGAAGCGAGTCGGGGGTCGAGGGGGAATTAAAAATTTCGAGGGAAAGTGAGCAGGAAAGGGCGATGCCTGTGAGGATTGAATGTATAAAAAAAGTAACTCAAACAGACAGAGCCAAAGCCGCGGCAAGTGCAACGTGGTGTTTTTCAGCTTGCGGCAACAGACATACGTTGTGGAGGCCGCTCTTAAAACGTATACCTTCACGTGGGCTTTCGCTTTATAACGACAAGCGTGCGAAGTGCCAACAGCGCATTCATAATGGCCCCAGACACTGCTGTGGAAGCGCCTGCTTCTTCTGTCGTGACCGCGAAGGCGGATAAAGCATGCGCCGATTGGTAAGTTTGTGCAGCTTGGTATCGTTCTTACTTGCTTCGTCACGCTCCTTTGTTTTAGTTACGAAGTGTTGCGGATAAAAGTAACGTTTTAACCGGCGGTGTTGATGGGTAGTAATCCTTTGCACAAAGTATTTATTCAGCAGAGAGTGAATGAGAGAAAATGCCGTAGAATATCAGTCAAGATATACGTTGTCCGTAAGACTGTCTACGAAATCTGTACGCAATTCCAATTTAAGTGGGCAGTTGGTGGAATTTATAGTTTTAGTACATTGTGCTTTTTATAGTTGGTGTTTCCGGGCTGTACCATTTTCCTATTACCAATGCGAGGGATATAACAATTCGGCAGATCCCACGCCTTCTGGGAATCTGTTTCATGCGAAGCAGTCAGCGAGTAGTTAGTTCTATAATGCATTTTTTAGCTTTGAGCCAAGCGTTACGGGGTGGTTCGACGTGTTTTTGTAAGTGGAGTAATTGTGTACAGATGGTGGTCTTGCCAGGCACGTCGACAACGCTGGCGTTTAAATGGGTAACTTATGGTCCGACATAACGTCAGTACTCGCGTTACAGCACATACGTCAGTATTATCGAAACGAAGCTTGTGCACCTTACGGTGCGATGATGCGAACATCATGCGCAACTTTCGTTAGTGTATTCTTCCGGGGTCGAGCAACGCTTGAATATAGCTTGCTGAATCATATAGGAATACAAATGTAATGTTTATCACATTGCTATAAAAGCAGAGCCAGCACTGGAACAACAGACATTAACCTTACATGACGCTTATATAATATGAGTGCATATGCAGTGTTCATTGCTTTCTTAGAAAAGTACCTAGCCAGCACCAGAACCACAGTCGACGCTGCACAGACATTGAGCCTGCATAGGATGTTTTTCCAAAGCAGTTTCTAGACTTGGCGTGGCTATGTGGTAGAATACCTGACTGCCACGTAGAACGCCGGGGTTCGATTCCTGCTGGGATTCTGGTTTTTATTCTTTGCATATGTGGGGTCAACGCTGACGGGGTCGGTTTTACAGCGAAAGCTGTTATGAGATCATTTCACCGGCCGTTTTTGGCGCCGTAGTTGTCCGCCGCCGCCGCCGCCGCCGGTGTCCGTAACCAGTATCGCTCGAAATAAGAAAAAAAAACGAAATAGAAAAAAATTCCAGGATGGAACGAGGTTCGAACCTGGGCCCTCTGCGTGGGAGCCCAGTATTCAACCTCTGAGCCATGCCGGTGCTTGAAACTGCTTTGCAAAAAGGTCCTATACAGGTTTCATGTCGGCAAGGAACCACATTAGCATAGGAAATATAGCGTGGCAGAGGAGTAAAATAAGCACCAAGCGTCGCACAACGCGAATTCTGTAACCAGGCGTCACACAATGCGAATTGTGCAACGAGTAGGTTGTTGAATGCTTCCAACCCATTACAAAGGGCTCTGCCATAATTCTTCGTCGTCATAAGGCACAGCATCAACAAGGTGCGCATAATGCCTTCCATGCGTTTAGCAGGTACCACGGCTCTCCGTAGAATGACGAAAAATGGCACAGTGCATGCTGCCCTACTTCTAAAAAATTACAATGATTTATAGCGTAGTGGGTTCCTCGCAGTGCACTTGTATTGGTTGCCAAGGAAGCCCATAAGCGCATGATCCATTTCCTCGGGGTCTCAGTAAAATTACAATGATTTAGAGCGTAGTGGGTTCCTTGCAAGTGCATTTGAATTGGTTGCCAAGGAAGCCCATAAGCGCATGATCCATTTCCTCGGGGTCTCAGTAAAATTACAATTATTTATAGCGTAGTTGGTTCCTCGCAAGTGCACTTGTATTGGTTGCCAAGGAAGCCCATAAGCGCATGATCCATTTCCTCGGGGTCTCAGTAAAGTTCTTCGCCCCCCCCCCCCGTCTCTCTCCCACGTCAACGTATGTTATACAGCATGACGGGAGAGGGAAATAGCGACCGGGCGTCACCGAATGCAAATTACATAACTGGTGGGCCGTTTAAAGCTTCCAACCCCTTTACAAAGGGCTGAGCCATAATTCTTCATCGTCATCAGTCGTCGCGTCAACAAAGTGAACATAATGCCTTACAGACGTGTAGCTGGTGCCTCGCTTCTCCGCAGAATGACGAATAATGGCTTAGTAGGTGCTTCCCAACTTCACAAAAATTGTGATTTATGGCGTATAGGGTACCTTTCTAGTGTACTTGTATTGTAGCCCCAAGAGAGCTTACAAGGGGCTCTAGAAACGCCGCTCTTCCAGCTTTCGCTGTGACTGTGCTGCGATTTCAGCGTAGGCCTGGCGTTTCTTTTTTTCTTAACGCTCTCGCATTTAAATTACCAATGTCTCTTCTCGCCGTTCCTTGGTAGATATAAACTGTCATTCACCTGTGGCGCATACCCGTACATTGCGGCCCGTGGTAAACGGGTGTGGCGACACACTGCACACAAGACGGCGCAGCCACCGCATTGTCACTAGCTAGCCCGGCGTATCACGGCTGCATGCTACACCACGCCTCCGATAAGGGACAGCGCCAGCGCGGCGTCACCGGAGGCTTACGTCACCGACGGTGGCTATAAAACCAAGCTGCCAAGCTCGGAAGTGATCCTTCCTTCCTTCACTACCCGACTGAGCGCAGCGTCGGTATGCTCCCCCCTCTGCTGCTACTACGCTAATAAACAGTCGTTATGTTTCATGTTGGGATGCGTCCTTACATCGACACGGCATCCCACACGGGCATGTGCCACACGTGTCTGGAGGAAAAAGGGTTTGACGACGTACGCGACAGGATTTTCACGTTATTCATGTCATGACCAGAGAGTCATATTCGTCAAATCCTCCCATGCGAATTTTGGTCTAGACCAAGTTAGGGAGGCGATCACGAGAGCACTCAGACGTAGGCGGCTAGATAGATACGTAGATAGAAAGAAATGCTTCGCATTTAATAATGCATAGAAAAGAAGCGAGGCTAACCAGAGATGGTTCCGGTTGACTACCCTGCACAGGAGAGGTGGTTCGAGGATAAGTAGAGAAGGATAGAAGAAAAGAAAGAGGGAGATAGTGGTTGTTATAGAGGTCACAACGAAGTGAGCGCGTTTACTGAACAGAGGAAGCAGGTGGTGCAGTTACAGTCAATGACGAATGCTTGTAGACATCAGAAACCTAACAAACACGGATAAAGTCTCCTTTTTTTTTCTTTGTTCACTTAATGGGTCACATACAGGCGACGTCACTAAAAGGAAAAAAAAAACTGATGTTTGCTTCTGCGGTTTCGGGTGCTTTAGCATACACGCGGAAGGAAACCGTCCCTGTATTGTTATGTCGCTTATGTTGGGAGTCACTCTGCGGCCTGCATGCTAGGCATTAGCTGGTTGTTTTCGTTCCCTTTGTTTCACGGTCACCACATTGTGTAGCTTTTCCGTACATTGTGAGCGTGCATGTTTCGGTTTCCTTTACACAATTTGGTCCAACGTAACATGTCATACTCCTAAACCTAGCAGTTTTCTTTCCTGTTTTATTCTGTATCGTGCTTCTAAACAGCCAACTTCATAGATCCAATGGCTGAAGAGTTTTCTTTTTTATGTGTGTGACTGTGAGTGAAAGACGAAGTGAGCATACGATTTTGAAAGAGAGTTATTTATACCTCAGACGCTTGGATTCATTCAGAGGAATACTCAACGTCCGTCCAAAGGAGCCCAACGAATATGGGTTCGCATCCCTTTACGCTTCAAGAACAGTCAGCTGTTTTCATAATTTTAAAGCTAGCTTTCATGAGTTGCAGTTTGCCTTACCAGTGGCGATGTAGTGACGATCTTAAAGCATATGCACGCAGACCTGATTTTCTCTTCATGATGCAGGAATCGAAACACGATTTCGTCGACGCCGGCGACGACCTACTCTTGGCTTCCGGCCTGCATCAACCGCAAACTACTGCCCTTCAAGCTGCACTACTTTCTATTCATTGCAGGTTAGTAAAGTACTAGATAAAGAACGGACAAGTTATAGGCAAGGCGGCTCACCTACACGGCTGAGTATGAGAGCAGCATTTTTGGGGCAAGTTGGTAATTCATAACGACGGCTGAGTATGCTTGGCTACCTATAGAAAAAGTCACAAGTTTCGCCACAGGAGCGAAGCAATGAATGCAATAGCAACAAATTAGAATGTTATACAAAGTAACGCTAGCAGCTAACCCCTTTCAGATTCGATCGGGCTAGCTCTACAAGACGCTGGCGCAAGGGAATGGAAAGGTCTCCGATGGAAAGGTCCAAGACAGTGGGTTTGGAACATGTTCCTATACTTTCATTTGAATGCAACGCTGCGTTAAATTTACACAATGTGTCCCTCTGATTTGCGTTTGATTACGACATTCTTCATGTCGCGGCCCCGACTTGATGAGCAGAATACAATTTAAATTCGTCCGTTTTCTTGTTTGCTTCCCCATAGGAGAAGCTGGCGTCGGACCGTACATCGCCGTTGTGGGAAGACGAAACGGTATTGGCCCTGCTACGATGGCGGTCATCTTCGCCATCATGCCGCTCACAGCGGTCGTCTTCAAGCCAGTGTGCGGTTTTATTATCGACCGAACTCGAAACGTCACTGCCGTCATCCTAGTGCTGCAAGTTCTATGCACCATATTTTACGGCATCGCTTTCTTCTGCCCCAGCGCCATATCTGATGGCGCGACATACCATGGTCATCTGAGTTGCCCACCGGGGGCGTTCGACGTCACAGGGACTTCAGGATCGGAACGGTGTCATTCTAGCGGAAGCGGTTCCTTATTTTGTGTGTTGTCTACGGAAAAACGTCTGTGGGAAGGGGTCAGCGTTAGCATTACCATGGACGGCAACATAGTGTTGGCCAATGGGTCTGAACCATGTAAGGACCTTCGGAATAACGAGTCACTAGCAAACGACTTCCTCGTCGTTCCTGGCGATATGAAGTGCTCTTGCGATGCTGCACTGTACCATAACCCAAACTTCTGGATCTACGCCGTATCAGCTATCCTGGGCTTCGCGTTGGCCGCAGCGCTGAACAACGTCGGCGACGCCGCCGTGAGCAATGCGCTCGGCTCGGACATCGAAGTCTTCGGCAGACAACGTCTCTTCGGCACCCTAAGCTACGGCATGACGTCGCCGCTGATTGGATACCTTGTGGACGTAGCAAGCAGCGAAAACTTCACCGACTACAGGCCCTGCTTCTACGTATTCGCCAGTGCCATGCTTCTAGACATGATCCTTATCCTCTCCGTGCCAAGGATGCGCGTCGCCGAAGTCTCCGTCAACTTCTTCAAGGATATCGCGCAGCTCTTGTCAAGTCCCGAGATCCTGCTCTTTACGTTTTTCACATTTCTGGCGGGATCCTTGATGGGCTTTCTCAACGCGTTCGAGACGTGGTTCTTGGAAGACTTGGGAACACCTACGTACCTCATAGGCCTAACCAAGACAATTCAGTGCTTCGGAGCTGAGCCCGTGCTGTTCTTCCTGTCGACGTACATACTGAGGAAGATCGGGTACTTCTACTCCTACTCAGTGGCATTCGTGCTGTTCGCCTGCAAGGCCATCGGCTATTCGTTCCTGCAGGATGTCTGGGGATCGCTTGCCGTGAACATCGTTGGGGGAGCCATTTTTCCGATGGTGTACGCAACTATGGCTGTGTTCGCTAAGAAGAAGGCCAGACCCGGAACAGCCGCCTCAATGGTCTGCATCCTCGGAGCCAACTACGATGGTGTCGGTAAGAATAAGCGCTCAGTATTTTAATCAACTGCTGTAATCCGTTGTTTAAAACAATGGCGCTTAATCCATTCTCTCGGGATTTTTGTACGGGACGATCTTGCATACTGTTAAAACATTAATGTAAAGTTTTCTTGCACAATAATTCCACGCGGCGCATCCTCACGTACAAGCCGACACAGCTGCCTGCTGTTAACTTGCTCGCTGCGCGCCCATTGCAGCTCCCTGTAAAAACGATTGCTGCCGCAACAAAGGGAAACAATTTCCGCAGCGGAAACTGTGGTACAGTTCATAGCGTTCGAGCTGGCTTAACGCAAACGGAGGAGCAGATATCCAGTCATGGACATGAGCCCTACTATCCGTGCTCGTGGTTTCTGTCTGAAGTGGCAGTCTCTTGAACGCCACCCAATTAGAAAACGTTCTTAAGGAGAAAGCACTGTGCACAAAATTAAAAGATTTTGCAAAATTGCTATGAAGAGAAAGCAGCTTGTCGTTCTCCGTGACAGTAACCGTCATGCTTCATGTTATTATCAGTTCAGTGTCATAAGCGGCTACAACTATCGCGCCGAAAATTTGGAGCGATCAAGAGGTGATTTGTGAATCTTAGTGAGAGACACAAAAGGCTTTGTTCACAAATATTGTTTGCTATTGGCCAATTGCTTCCAGCGATAAATGTTCGGTAAAGGGTTGCCGTTGGCAACTACTTTGCGCCGAATTGGCTACTTCTCGACCCCGTCTGGCGACGGAAATTTCATGGCTCCATGGCTACTTTCTGGCTACTTTTGGACTTTTGTTCTGGTTCATTAGGTAGCCATTTTTCTCGTTATTTTAAGATAAAATACATTCTTTGTAAGCTTTTATGTCGTGCTAGTCAATGCACGCGCGCGTCCTCCCCCAACCAGAAGGCTGGCGCATCGAGGCCGCCAACGCAACGCGCGGTGTGCCTGCAAATACCAGCTGTTGCATGCATGTTGACAAACGTGTGGCTAGCACGCTGCTTACGCTGCCCGCCATCTACGCTGATGCTACGCGCAAGTTTCTGATTCCGCTTTGCGGTGCGTGTACTCATGTGAACAGAGATCCACAAGAGAAGTTGGGCTGCTCAGATTTAACCAGATTTCAATATCTGAAGCTGTGCTTGTATTATATAAACTCTACTAATCACTGCCGTAGCTGCTGTGACTACTCGCCTAGGTTATCTCAGACCGAGATTATCGAAAGCAAAACTGATCAGCTAGAATGAGAGATTGTGGAGTCTGTGACTATGCGATGCTTCGAGGAAGGAAACTGCGTCGTGCACGTCGCCGCCAGTCTCTCACTCAGAACGAATTTATGTTTCTTTTCACGTGATGCTTACGTGCACGGCGCCTCTGTTGTCTTAAGACGCTTGTCCAGCACCTGTTTCGCACTCCGTGGTCGCTCTGTGTTGTTATCGTTTTATATCACGTTGTTTTCCGGTTCACACGTGTGTCTGATCTATATAAGCTTGGGGTTGTCTCATTAAATGCACAGTTGCCAGTACCACTTCGTGTTGTCCCTTTCTGTGTCCCGTGTGTTTTTGCGGTTACTTTACTTAAGCTACTAATGAAATTTGGCCTGCGGATCCAAGAAAAATTAAGGCACCTTCGCACTAGGGGGGCCAAGCCTGAAGGAAGTGCGGTGCTGGGCAGCCTTCTTTGTTTCTCTTCGGTTTCCTCTTTCTTTCGTCCTATCTTTCTTTCTTTTTATTGCGATAGCAATTATATGGACAATCTCGGCAGATTTTTGCCGTCGCCGTCATGTCCGGTTTATGTATATGTATGTATATATAAATAAAAACCACAAATAAAAATAATTTAGAAGAAAAAATTCCCAAATGCTGGACCAAATTCGAACCTGCGACCCTCGCTTCGCAGCGCGCTGCCTTAGACAATTACGTCATGCGTCAGTCGTTCTCCAGAATACTAACGGCAGAATACAAACGCACGCGGCGTTGGGTGAAACACACGGTATGCAACAAGTGGCGAAATTAAAATTATGCGAGACTCAGGTGATGCTGCATCGTTGCCCGCGCTGCGTTTGCGTTTTATAGCTGGCGACCCACGCTAGATTTCCATTTTGGGGTTCTAGCGCCGCGCCACTCGGGGCTAGTCGGCCAGGGAAAAAGAAGACCGTCCCGTGTCTCGTGGTGGCGCGAGCTAGTGGGAACGCTTTGGCTCTTGTAGGCTTATGCCACAGGAGGGAAGAAACGAGACGAGTGGAATAGAATCACAGTATATATCTTACGCCGTGACTAGAATCCTGGGGCTAAAATTACAGCGCAAGCGCCCAAGACACCCACGAAGAAAAGAAACTACGGCACCACCACTGACTAACAACTACTTTATTCTTTCATATGCCAATGCATAATAAGCCCTAGGCAACCTTACCGCACGTGCGCACACAGCAATAACTATAAACCAAAACGTGTAACAAGGATGATAGCGTATTAGATACGCCAATACACGCAATCATATTCAGATGGGTGCAGGGACAAAGAAGTAAAGAATATGTAAGAAGGACAAAGAAGTGCGTTTGCGCTGTAATTTTAGCCTCAAGAATATGTACGAACTAGAACCAAATGAAGTTTTATTTTAGTGACCAGAATCGACGCCCACAGGGAACACGAGCCGTGGCTTCACGTGCCAATGCCAAGCGCCGTATCTATTTTCTTCTCTTGAGGTCGCGCGCTCTCCGGTTTCGTTCGCCGCCCAAAGCAAGGCGCCACAGGTTCTTGGGACAACGGGACAACGCGAACGCAAGAGTCCGAGAGTTGCTTGCGTTCTATGCAAGCGTCCTGGCGGCTCGCAAATTTCTTGGGTCCCCAATTCTAAAACTCTCTAGTGTTTCGCCGGAATTCAGATGTGCGCCTCCAACCTGTACTCTATTGAAGGCGTGGTCGACCGTGCTTGCGCGATTATTCCTTGAGGGCGAGTTTTGTACATTTTGTGCGTTCACCTCTAAGTTTGCGTTGAAGCTATAGACCGCACGAAGGTCACTTTGCCCGCTGTAGCGGCCGCGTTTGCAAAAGGGGTGAGCTGCTAGCTAGAAGAGCCAAAGTAGTGGCTAGTTGAAGTAACAACTGTGACAGTTCGCGCTCGTCCTGTGTATATATCTGTGCGTTCTTTTCGTGCGTCCTTCTCTGTGTTTGAGCAGTGCGCTGCAAGTCTGTTTTCTTTTCCTGCGTCTTTGCGCTTGAGGAGCGCGCAGCAAGTTTCTAGCGGTTTGCCGCTTTTCCTGTGACATTCCAATTTCTTGCTATCGCATTCATTGTTTCGCCCTTGAGGCCAAACTGTGACTTTTTAAATGCGAAGCATTTCTTAGCGAACCTCAGGCACTTCGGGCGTTTCTATCTACGTATCTATTTATCTATCTATCTATCTATCTATCTATCTAGCCGCCTACGTTTGGACGCTCTCCCGGTCGTCTCCATAGGTCGTAATATGCCAAAATTTGCATAACATAGGATGAGTGTAGGACGAACACGATTCACTGGTGATTACATGAATATCGCAAAACACCTGTCGCGTACGTCATGAAACCCTTTCCCTCAGTCACGTGCGGCACATACCCGCATACCAGAGTTCATGTTATGCGGGTATGTGCCACAGGTGTTAACAGAGTCTCAATCAACGCAGTAACCGCGAGCATACAAATTGACACGAAAGGAAAGTGATAACAATAATAATCATTGGGGTTTTACGTCCCAAAACCACGATATCATTATGAGAGACGCCATAGTGAAGGGCTCTGGAAAATTCGACCATCTGGTGTTCTTAAACGTGCACTGACATCGCACAGCACACGGGCCTATAGCGTTTCGCCTCCATCGAAATGCGACTGTCGCGGCCGGGATCGAACCCGCGACCTTCATGTCAGCAGCCGAGCACCGTAACCACTACACCACAGCGGTCGACGCAAGGAAAGTTAGGAAGCTGACGACAGAGCACCCCTGGACAGGGGCGTAGCCACGTTAGGGCACACCGGGCCCGTGCCCCCCCCCGAAATTTTTTTTTTGCCATAGCATACAGAGCAGAAAATGACACTCGACCACATCTGCCTGCTCGTCCCCACTACAGATCAAGGAGGTGCCCCCCCCCCCCCCGAAAAAAATTTCTGCCTACGCCCCTGCCCCTGGAAGACGCTGGGCTGCCATCCACTCGTCCACAACGTCGACCACGTGGATTACGCAAAAACTGGGGTCAATGCTTCCTACAATAACACTGCCGAGAGGAGGATGTCCCTCATGATTACCGATGACTTCAGCATCATCAATACCCAACAACGCCTGGTTCTTCGACGGCATGAAAGACAGCTTGGATGTGGACATGCCATCACAAGACCTCGGTGCCATGTCCAGGACAGAAGGCATCATAGATCGTTTCTTCGTAAAAGAAATCCGCGGTTTCTACCAGCTCTAGTATACCTGGCACTTCCCTACACTTAGACCGTTCGTAGCCGCAATGACGAACGGATACGATACAAGTCCTGTCCAGCTACTGGTGTTCACTGATCACGGTGATGATGACCTTACTCAAGAACTGCCAAGAACCCCTTCCACAAAGGCGCACGGTTTCGTGAAACGTGCGTGCGTTCTCCGTCATAACGGATAAGTATAAGCATAACAACTGTAACGCAACTCTAACTGAAACTGTGACTGTAACGTACGTGCAGTGCGCGTGCGCGTGCCACTCGGCTGCGTATATATCTAGGGAAACTTTTCTGAATAAAGCTTAGTAGCGAGTAGCGCCGGTCCTGTGCATCTGTATTCCTTCATTGTCCTATTCGAATTCGCGCTATCCACTATTGACGAATATAAGCACTACATATCAGCTTACTGAGTTTAGTGTTGGTAACTCCTATGTTGCTGTTGGCATCGTTAAGCAACTGTAAGCAACTAATTATATAATACATGTGCGACTCTTCAAAATATGTGTGTGCGTATACCATTTACACATTTCTCTAGCCTCATTCCGCAACGTTCCGCTCAATGTGAAAAATTGCGACACATCACCTTCCTGCGCATGCTTCGCATAACATCGATTCGCACGGTACGTGGGATCTGCCGAATTTTTTTTTCCTTTTCCAGTTCTTTCTGTCTTTTTTCTCTCTTTATTTCTCTTTATTTTTCCCTCTCTCTTTATTTATTTCTTTCTCTTTCTTGCTCTTTCTATTTGCATCCTACGTTTTCTTTTTTCTATTTCTCGCTTGCTTCCTCTTTTCTTTCTGTTTTTATACGTGGTTTTGCCTGCGTTACGCCAAGTGACGGCAACATATGACAGGCCGGACCCCTAAAGTGCTCCGCACTTAAAAACTGCTTCAACGTTTAATGCTCCTACCGACTTGTTTGATGTTCCACGATTACTCTCTATCTGGCGAGAACTCTCTATCCTACATGAGCTATATGCAGGCGCACTGAATTTATTATAGCTTACTCATTTATTTGCAGCTTATCTGTGGCTTGAAGAGCAGGTAAGAGGGAAAATATTGTGCTCTTATTTCTGTGGTCTTGTGTATTGAAAACGGTATTACTAAATGATCAAAAATAAAATCACTACTCTCAATACTTCTTTTCTAGTTGGCTGCAAATTTGGCGATATAATTAAATGGCATGGTTACTTTGGCTACTTCTGGCTGGAGTTCCGGCTCCTTTTCAAGTCCACCCGACGGCAACACTGGTTC
Source organism: Rhipicephalus sanguineus (assembly GCF_013339695.2). Taxonomy (NCBI): domain Eukaryota; kingdom Metazoa; phylum Arthropoda; class Arachnida; order Ixodida; family Ixodidae; genus Rhipicephalus; species Rhipicephalus sanguineus. The sequence goes on along the minus strand of NC_051181.1, from coordinate 131,819,150 downwards.
GGTATTAAGTACCCCGCATTGAAATACCACTGGCTTTGATGGGCTCAAGGTGGAGTCGTTGGCATTGCTCACAAATATTGCTTGCTATTATATTTTTGCTTTTAGCAATAACTGCTGGGTATTGCAATTGTCCCGTATTAAAATTACTCTATAGTTTCGATGGGCCCAAGACGGAGAGCCACCACATGCTTGATAACAACGGCAATAACTATACTACCCTTCCATCACGAACAGGTTCGGCAGCAGGCAGCTTGGTAGGAGGCCTCAGCGTCGACAAGATCGGAGCGAGCCTGACCTTCCGCTACATTGGGTTCTCATCGGTGGCAGCCGCGCTCCTCAGTGCGCTCTGTTACTTGCTCCTACGCTGTACTGCCGATCACGAATACGGTAATCACGCGCCTTCTTTGTATCAATCCACGTATACGTTTTACCTGGTTGACACGGCCTTTCTACTTCGCAGATATTACACCGGAGAAGCCTGAGCCATCTACTATTTCGGGCAGCACATGTGGTCCTCCACGCTATTCGCCGAAGCTTGAACACGAGACGCTCGTGGAAAGTTCGTCCAAACTTTAGCAATCGAAGTCGCTTTCGATGTGCGGTTACATTAGATCCACGTAGCAGGCTAAGTTCAAAGAATCGTATATGTCAACCTTCACGAATCGTATAGACAACCTTCACGTGACCCGCAATGCGAAATACTTGACTAGAACATCTACATGGTAAAAGCAGCGCAAACAGACGGCGACACGAGAAGAAGAACGACACAGCCAGCGCGTCGCCGTCTTTTTGCGCTGCTTTGACGATGAAGTTCAAAGAACTAGCCCAGTTTTTGCACGCTCTTGCAGAACACCGGCACGATGTAAAAGGAAATCAAGGATTTTAAGCGGTTTCATTATAGCGTGATGCGAAGTCCTGGGCCCATATTCACAAAAACGACTTAAGCTAAAAATTTTCGTAAGAGAATATTTGAACCAATCACGATGCGGGATATATCATAAGCGAAGCCCGCTGACCAATGGAAAAACGCATTTACGAACGAAAAGTTTTGTGAATTCCGGCCCCTGTTCTCTGTTCTCTTTATTTTATTATTGTTGGCGTCCTCTGTATTGGTATTATTGTTATTACTCAAGTAAACAAATAAAAGAGACCATAAGTACATAGAAAGAAGCAGGCCAGCAATATTCTCCTAATCAGGATACCACGCCCGTCCACTTCAGGATGAGAGAAAAGAAGAAAAGAAAATAGACTATTTGTTGCCCGCGTAAATAAGCTGAATTTTCTTACAAGGTCCCTCATTTCTCTGTATATACGTCAAGAAGGCTGTGCCATACGCGGCTCGCAACTTTTCACAACAAATTGATGGGTTTTCCAGCCTAGCCGAGAATGATCCATCTTCTGTTCCTCGACGAGCCACGGTGCGCGTGGACTAAGTAGCTCCAGCAGAAGGTATGAATGCGTCTCATCCTTCCCTCGATATATATTCACAAATCATGTTTCCGTAATTGTTATTTGCGAGCCCAACACACAAACTCATATCTAGTTGTCGGGCTACAACCCATTTGTTTCTTCAACGCGAGAGGACCGCGGCGAAGCTGTTTACATTCGCCGCGGATTTTACGTGTTCGTAGGGTAGCAAACCGGACGCCTGTACGTGCGGTTGACCTCCGTGGATTTCATTCGTCCTCCTCTTCTGTCATGCCCATCAACTTGTAAATAAAAAGGTCAGTAGGACATTTCTTACAGCGTGTGTGTTCATGCCGCTACAACAACTTAAATTGTCCATGACACGTTCACCCAACAATTTGCGGTTTTCAACGAAAAATAGAAGTAGCGGGTATATTGTGCCTGTACATATATGAGAAATGTATTTTAGAAGAATATTTCAGTGCAAAACAAGCCCTAGAAGTCGCCAGCTATAAACCTCGCCCGCCGCCAGCGACCGCCATTTTGTCATGGCGTGTGTGACGTCATGTGCTGCATGGAGCACAGCCGTTGTCTTCTACCAAGGTTTCAGCCGCTGCAAATCGTTCACTTTTGATGCGAAGCTGAACAACGATCAAACATTTCGATTGCACGCGCAGCTGATCTCGGAACGAAGGCGTTCGCCGGAGTGCAGGCGCTCGCACAGCAAGCAGCTTGTTACGTCACGGCTTGCTATTGCGCCATTGTTGCCAGACTCTCAGGCCGCTCGCGTGTTTGTAAAAAATATTGAATTACAAGTTAGTCAGTGCTCGACCGAAAGCATTAAAATTTCGCCAGCTTGTTTGTGAACGCACAAGGATTAACCCACATAACAGAGATTACGAATGAAAATTGCGTGTCATGGCCCCTCTAATGAGCGCTAGAAGTTATTAACGTTGTTCCGCAATGCTTTGTTCGTTATCTTGAAACTGATCAAGACACTGATATACGCAAAACTGAATTTCAATGGATGGTGGCATTTGAGGGTCATCTCAATTTCCACGCTGCCCACACGTCGAACCGGTAGGTGGATTCGCTACTTTCCTACTAAATGATGGAAAAAAGTACTGGTTGCGCCGGTATTTCTTTTTTTTTTACCTTGAAAAAGAAACCTTGCACAAGCCTTAGGCCAAACAGGTCTGAACTGCAGAAAGCTGTAAAGAAATCTTGCCTCCTTAGGCGCGTGGACTGTGGTAGAACCACAGTCTGCCCATTTACCTTGAATTCCACAGTATTAAATTTGACGTCGTACAGTAGAGAAGGCACGTTCATCACCCAAGGAAATTCAAAGCTTACTATCCTAACCAACACTTTACTCGCTCTATTGCAGAATTCGTAATTTACCAATTTTAATATTAGATATTAAAAAACCGGTGATTAAAACAACAAAAACTTATTTATATGACACACCAAAGAAAAGAGAACGTTCCCTGAGCTCTAATGTTCGCTGGCCACTGCTGTTTCCTTTCGTCACCGGGCTCTCCTCCTTTCACCAGAAACACACAAACACGCAAACACCCCTGCCTCTGACACTGGTGGGCACGTCCGCCGTTTTATGGCCCTGTTCGGAGAGGACACAGTCGCAATATAGAGGCTGGAACGCTTCTTTAATAACAGCGTTTCAGTTAGGTTGCAGGTCCGCTTCGAATGTTCTAAGGTGACGCGGGGAGTTGCGGTGGCCCTATGCTGGACAGTTTTGTTGACCGATCACAGGCGTCGCCCGAAGCAGTTTTATTGCGATAGCAGTTATATGGTCAATCTCGGCTCGTTTTCGCCGTCGCCGTCATGTCCCGGATATGTATATGTATGTATATATGAATAAAAGCCGCGAACAAAATAAATCTGAAAAAAATTTCTGAAGCGCGGCAGCGGGATCCGAACCTGCGACCCTTCGTTCCGCACCGCGCCGGTTCAAACAACTCGGTCACGCGTCACCGGGTTGCTCAAGTTACTAACGGCGAGCTATTTATATACACCATTTAATGCTAGCGGCACACAGAGCTCGGAGGTGCTTCAGCGTGTGCAATATCACCCGCGAGGTTGCAAGAAGGGCGCGTCCCCCCTCCCCCCCCTTCCCCTTTAAAGCAACACTCCTTAATATCACTGGAAAATTTCACAGTACCGCACAGGTAGGCTGCACGCGGGCAACATTTGGCGGCAGCGGCGGCCATTTCCCTTCCAGACCGTCCGACGCGTTGCTAGCGTGTGTTGAGAAGTGAGTGATCTTTTCGCCTCGATGCCGTGTTACGCTCGGCGTAACTGCAATATGTGTGTGTGTGTGTTTCTTCAAGAGGATATCAGAAGTGATTTCGAGTCACCGACAGTTATGAATCAACTGCGCGGTAAGCGGTGTAACTAATGAAACGTGCGGTGAATGTTGCCATATGCTCGCGAACTCTCTTCATGCCTTCATCGGTCTTTTTTCGTGTCACGGCCGGGTGTGTTCGCTAGGTCCGGAGCTGCATACATAGTTGCATTAGCGTAATAACTTCGTGCGAGATGCCATTCACTTCGACACTTGGTGAATATTGACTGCTTGCGCTAGTTTTGCAGTCGGTGCTCAGGTTCACTTCTTAGCGCACTCGAGAACATTATCGAAAAAAGCGAGAACATTCAACATTGCGTCCTTCGACTGATCGCTGACGCATACCTTGCTTGCGCCCCATGTTTGCTGTTCAGCTGGGTGTTATGTGCAATAGAAGTGGTGTGTTCGGTAATTGGAAGTTGTGCGTGACGTATTTATGTCTCGGTTCGGAACGCCAGCAGCCACCGCACCACCGAATCGGCGTGCGAATACGTTGCCATTTCCCAACAGATACGTAGAAAATAGGCCATCAAAAGTTATTGATATCACTACTTAATTGTTTCATTTCCTACTTTTTGTCTCTTTAATATTCCCAACGTTGCAGTGCATTTGCAAATATTTTGCTGTGTTCCGACAAACAGTTTTTTTGTTTGTTGTTGACGTTGTCGGCGCGTAAACAGCTGGGGGGTTCGGTTTCTGCACTGCTTTTAATTTCAACTAATTTTTTCATAATGCACTCTTATTAAAACTTCCTTGGCACAGTACTTTGTGTTCTTTTGATCAGAAATAACACATCCAGGAAATTTTTAAAGCGCATGCTACTGCAACACAGTATTTATATAGACTATAGGCCACGCATGAAATCGATTCCCTCAATGCGTAAAATCTGCGGAGTTCTTTTTTTTTTTTTGCTTTGACCATTTATCACCCACTAAACAGTATTGTAAGGGTTCGCTTGTCGCAATGCAGCATTACCCATATTCTTTTTTCAAAAAATAAAAAAAAACACGCTTAATAACATTGCCTTATACGAAGTTTATCAACGGAGTTCCACGTTTCAGTTTTGCGCAATGGCAAATGATCATGCCACAATTGCTTTCAAGGTATACTAGTAAACAGTTATTTTAATAAATCTTCGATTGAGCTCTCGTGCGTGACACGCTTATAACTCGAAATGCATGCACAATCTGTTCAGCACAACGAGATGTAAACTGCCGAGCAAAGAGAAAGGTATGCAGCAGGCCCGTAGCCAGGGGGTTACCCTAACCCCCCCCCCCCTCGCCTTGAATTTCTGATCGAGGGGGGTGTTTTACCGAAAATAAATAGTGAAAATAGGTGTTCTTCAAGGCCTTCAGCAAGCGCCCCCCCCCCCTCCCTCCCGAAAAAAATGCCTGGCTATGGGCCTTATATGTAGTATATAGTTTCCAATATCGCTGAACATTGCGAACCGAAAAGGTGAAGTATCCTGCCGCATGGGAGCTTTTCCAGCATAGTTTGTATTGACCTTTTTTTTTTTTTCGTGGGCGCCGCCATATTGCCTAGCGGGCGGCGCTGTCTCTGGTCTGGCAACCCACTGGCATGTGTGAAGCTCCGCGTTTGTATGGAAGGTGTGCGTGCGGTTGCAGTTGCAGTCGGTTGTTTTCGCTCTGGCGCGCTGATTTTTGTATCAAGTGATGCAGTTTAGGTAGGAAATTAGTCTGTGAGACATATTTAACAGGTTTCATCCATTGAGCGGCAATGATAATATATGGCGGCGCGAACGTGTCGCAAGCAGGGTGTCGGAACGGAACGAAAACCGAAAACGAAAAACGAAAAAAACGATATTTTTGACCGGAACGAAAACGTAACCGAAACTTTATATATTATTTCGTTCCGGAGTGAAACCGAAATTTTTTCAATCGTTTTTCGGTTCACGAGAAAACTTCGCAGTCCAGAACAACTGAGCTCATGCAATGTGAGCAGATCTCAGGGTACAGTATAAGCGCGTACCTCAAGCAGGAATTCCAAAGCAAAGATATGTTGAAATTGTGCGAAAGACGAAAACAGTGGCAACCAGAGGTGTTTATATTAACGCAAGTGGACTTTTGCGGGCCTGTCACGCAGGCCAAAGTGTAGAGGGCATTGTCGGCGCTGAAGTTTGTTACAGCGAAGGCTCTTATGAGATCACAACAGCTGATTTTGGCACCATAGTTGTCCGCCGCCGCCCGTGTCCGTGACCACTATCGCGTGAAATAAGAAAAAATGAAATGAGAAACAGATTTATAGGATCGGATGGGATTTTAACCCACGCCCCCTGCGTGGCAGTCGAGTCTTCAACCACAGTGCCACGCTGGTGCTTATAACTCCTTCGCAAAAATACGCTATACAGGCGTCATGTCGGGCAAGGAATCGTGTTAACATATGTAATACAGCGTGGCAGAAGAGTAAAACGACAACCAGCCACCACACAATGCTAATTTCGCAAAGAGTGTGTGGTTTAATGCTTCCCACCCACTACAAAGTGTTCAGCCATAATTCTTCATCGTCATCAGCTACAGCACAAAGCGCACATAATGCCTTACAGATGTGTAGCGGCTACCACCATAGAGTTTGTAAGAAACTCTATGGCTACCACGATTCTCCGAAGAATGACGAAAAATGACATAGTGGGAACTTCGCTGCTTCAGAAAAATTACGATGATTTATGGCGTAGTGGGTACCGTGCATGTGTACTTGTATCAGTTGCCTCAAGAGACTCTACAACGGCCTCTACAAAGTCCACTCTTCCAACTTTCGCTGTGACAGTGCTGCGCATTCCGCGCAGGTCTGGCGATCTTTTTATCAGAACAGCGGTCTCGCACATCATAGAGTACACTCAATGACGTGCTGCTTCTGATATTGTGCTCCCTCCCTTGACACGAAGCATTGAGCCCACTAAAAATCGTAATTGAATTTGGAAAAAATAAGTACCATTACTTTGAAGGGTATACTGGTTTGTGCTAGTTGGTAGGAATTCATCGTACAGTTACTTCCGCTCCTCTGAAGAACGTGTTTTACCCTTGTCCCGCTTTCTTAGGAGGAAGACAAGTAACTACATCACAAATTAAATGTTTTTTATGATTACTTTAGCTTCAAAATTTTCCATAAAAAAACCGTTACGAACCGTTACGGAACATTTTTTTTTTTCGTTCCGGAACAGAAACGGAACGGAACTTTTTTGCGGTGGAACGAAACTAAAACCGAAACGAAAAACATTTCGTTCCGACACCCTGGTCGCAAGTGGTCAATGTCATATATTTTTGGCACTGTCTGACGGAAAACCGCAAAAGTATTTCGACTCGTTCCAGCTGGGCAAGCAAGTGCTAGCACTTCAACAATACAGTGATTTTTTTTCTTGGACTGTAATATTTAGTTAGTTATTTTCTTTCACGGTTTGTTTATGCTGCACCGAACCGACTACCGCTCGTACATGAGCACGGTCTCGATTTCGTTGCGCAGACGGCATCTGTTTGTTACTCACAAACTGCTGTCTATCTTGTTTCTCTCCTTTAAAGGGGTCGTGAAACGTTTTCCGAAAATTTTCAACTGCGTGTGTATTCGGAATCCTGGCCGTCCATTCAATACTATACCTCAACTCGTTTCATCGTCCGGGTCCATTTATTAACTATAAAAGCACAATTACGATTTCCCAGCTCACGTTCCTCTCAACTGTACAGCTGACGTCAGTTTGAGTCAGCCAATGAAAAGTCTCTGTCTTCGACAAAACATGGCGACGCAGCGATGTTTGCTGAGCCATAGTTGGCCGAGGTTCGTAGCATCATAGTGTTTCGATTGTGACACCGGCGGCTTGTGAAAGCCAACGTTGTTTCCACTTTTATTATGTACGGCACTGCCTGACGACGCACACGGCTGGCATAGCGAGGACTAAGCCACCCAAAACACGCCGTAGAACACAACCTAACGCAACCAGAAAGAAAGAAAAACGGGGACGCTGCACCGTGCGAGCGAAGGCATAAATGCACACGTGACCGAGCCCGGATGTACTTGAAAGAGGAAGCAAGCAGGTCAAGTGCTGTGCTTGCACAGTATACAACTCAGAGCGCAAAAGCTGCTGTGAAAGAAAAAGTTTCTTTTCTAGGTTCCTATAAATCTATTATTTTAGAGCAAAAGAAAGCTAACGCTGTGTTTATAACTTCCCTGATCATGACGTCACACGCTAGTGTCTATGGCGGCCGGTAGTGCCACATAGTAGTTTAGGAGCCCGAGAAAACTGCGATTTCGAAAGGGCGTCATTAATTATAGACTGAATATTGCGTCGAAATATTTCGGAATCAACATGTCCAATCTTTGTGGAAGCAGAGAAAATTATAACCGGGCAGCTTCATTTTCTTGTCACGACCCCTTTAAACTATTACTCGCTCATTTATTGCCCACCGGTCTGGACGAAACGAGAGCTGTACGTAACGAGAGCTGGTACATAAAAACGATGCTATGTTCACATGCCGGAGCGCTTCTTTTTCTTTTTTCTTTTGAGAAACGTGATATTTGATTGGATTTAGGTGGTGATGAGGTGAAGATGGTTATAGAGTTTCTTCTGCCGGTGAGGCACCAAGCGCGCCCGGGCTCGACCCTATGATCGGCATTGGAGGTTATTCGTGTTTATCTTTTTTTAAATAAACTCGTCTACCAGATGTACTCTTTTTACGAAATTCTTGCTGTTGAATTTTGCAACGCTAAGCAGCCAAATTGGCAGTTATAGAAACACTATAGACAAGCGTAACAACGTGCTTTTTGTTTCACGCTTCTCGGACACGGTTCTTGACCACATAAAAAATTGTCTTCCTGAGGTTACTTTTAAGGGCTCGTTTTTCTTTGTTGGACACAATATTAATGGGAACTAACAGACAGCAATGCCAAGGAAAGTATAGGGGGTGTTATTTGTAGTAATTAGAGTATAAATGTGAAGAAAGGAAAGTGGACGAAAAGATAACTTGCCGCCGGCAGGGACAGAATCTGCGACCTTCGAATAACGCGTCAGATGATCTACCACTGAGCTACGGCGGCGGTCATCTCCCCGTCCACTTTATAGGGTATATGTATGTGAATTGAAACTTAGGAGTGTCAGTCAGCGCCAGTCGCAGCCATGGCGGCGAGTGTGGAACACTCTTTTTTCTGCCTTTTTGGCGTCACGTAGCACGTGATCTATTTACGAGCAGGCAGCTGACCAATAATCCCTCGCATACTACCTGAAGGCATCATGTCTGCCAGAACGAGGCCCTCGCTATGAATAAAGGAAAGAAGATTACTTTTAAGGGCTCGTTTTTCTTTGTTAGACACAATATTAATGGGAACTAACAGACAGCAATGCCAAGGAAAGTATAGGGGGTGTTATTTGTAGTAAAAAATCGTAGTTGTTCTACACACGAAGCGACACAACTCTTTCTTTTTTTTCTCTTTTTTTACTATTCGGCTTTCATATCGCACATCGTATACGAACATGCCACTCTCTTACGGAAACTGTAACCTCACGACAAGGATATCGCGATGCCTTTTTCATGTAGTGTTTAATGAGTGTTCGGGTTATAACAAGGCTGGTGCAGAGCATAAATTAAATGTATGATGCCGGTTACTCCGCTGCGAAGTGAGGGACTTCTCGTCCGTACTAATACAGCTACATCAACTGCAGCAATCACCGTGTTGAGCCGAGCTACGAGGCTAATTGTTAGACCAAACAGATTATATTACAATATAATAATAAAACGAAGCGAAAACAGCACAGGCGAAAACAACACTCGAGGGCAGGTTAGAGGTTTTGCACTTTACCGAACAGAGCCGCACTTCATCGCTTATGTTTATTTTACCAATCTGGCCATATCCAATTGTCATTTGACTGTGTGGGACACTGCTAATTCCAGATACATTCCGGCACTTGCCAATTTAGAACCTGTAACGTAACACAAAAGATGTACCTTGAAGCGCCCGCAACCGCAGACACTCCGCGCTTGGTGACGCACGTGGCATACTTATTCAGTTTTCCTTTTTTTTTTTCTGTAGTTGTTAGAACAACCAAAAACGGCACAGTGGTTTCCAGTTGACCTTTCGCTGACTCACATCGCAGTAAAAGAGAAGAAAATCCGCAGCTGGACCTAAAACACGCAAAAACGCCACTCATCCAAGCATCAGCCCGCACACTCCGCACCGTCGCGCACGAGCCACAAAGGAGGAAAGAACCAACGTTACTAGATTGGAAAGAACTGCTTGCCAGTCCGGTCCTCCGCGCCCGATGCAAAGGTCTATAGTTCACTGCGGAAAGGCAAGAAATGATAAGAAGAGCAAGGAAAGGGAAAAAACATGGCTGATCCCTCCGTCATAGGAATCGGTAAAACACGAAAATGAAACGTGTCTACACAGAAGTAGTGCTTATTCTGTAGTGATATATGAGAGCTTGTACAATGTCTATTCGCGCTTGCCAGCTACAGCACCGACTGGCGTGAATGCACCCATGTTGACGGCTAGTTCGTAGAGGTTCTTAGCTTGAGCCGCAAGCGCGTGCGTCCCGCTGGCCTCTGTCTCGCTCCACCAAGGCACGACATTCGTCACTCAAAATCGCGTCCTTTCTGCAACACGTATTGCAGCAGTTTTGTTAGTCGGTGCTCTCGCAATCGAACTATTCGGCGGCGGAGAAATCTCGTTGGTGCATGTGGAAGCTGCACTACTCCGATGAGCCGGCGCAAGCTCACACGAAGCGAAAGTCGAAGAACGTAACTGCGTTTAGGGTGCTTCGGCGACGCCAGCGTGGCCAGTGTCCCTCGCTGGTATCGAGACGCTTTAACCATGACCTCCGATATCGCACGCAGTCTCGGAGTAAGCGCTAGTAAGTGTCGATCGTGACGCATTACTTCTTTTCACCTCTGACAGACGGCGGCACCGCCCCCGCGCCGCACCGCCTACCTACACCGCCAACAGCGAGCACCATGAGGGAGAATGTGTGAAAGATATAAGGCGCGTTCGTGAAGTGTCCGGCATCTGCCAAGCTAGCTTAGTTGGTTTAGCGTCGGGCGCTTACCGACGCGGCCGCAGCGTCGTGGGTTCGATTCCCATCGGCGGATCTTTTCCTTGGATTTTTTTCTTTCTCACTCGTTGGCGTCGATTTTATAAACGTAATATCCGGTAACGGAAGTACTTGGTGGACCCCGGCATAAAACACTTTCGTGTTAAAAAACGCCAGGCCTGCGCGGAAAGCGCAGCACAGTCACAGCGAAAGCTGGAAGAGCGGCTTTTCTATAGCGCGTTATAAACTCTCCTGTGGCTACTAATGCAGGTACATTAGCAACGTACCCACTACGCCACAAAGCGTAATTTTTGGGAAGTTGGGAAGCACCCAGCACATTATTCGTTGTTCTGCGGAGAAGCGAGGTACCATATGTAAGCGATTATGTGCAGTTTGTTGATGCGGCGGTTGATGACGATGAATAAATATGGTTGCGCCCTTTGTAATGGGTTGGAAGCTTTAAACGACCCACTAGTTACGTAATGCATATTGTGTGACGCCCGGTCGTTATTTAACTGTCCCACCACGCTTTATAACACACTTTAACCAGAGAAACGTAGAGCGAGAGAGGGAGAGAATTGACTTCATTGAGACCCTGAGGAAATGGATCATGGGAGCCTTATGGGCTTCCTTGGCAACCAACAGAAGTGCACTTGCGAGGAACCCACTACGCTATAAATCATTGTAATTTTTGAGAAGTAGGGCAGTAGGCACTGTGCCATTTTCGTCATTCTACAGACAGCCGTGGTACCTGCTAAACGCGTGTAAGGCATTATGCGCACTTTGTTGATGCTGTGCGTGATGACGATGAAGAATTATAGAAGAGCTCTTTGTAATGGGCTGGAAGCATTCAACAACCTACTCGTTGCGCAATTCGCATTGTGTGACGCCTGGTTACAGAATTCGCGTTGTGCGACGCTTGGTGCTTATTCTACTCTTTTACCACGCTATATTGCATATGCTAATGTGGTTCCTTCCCGACATGAAGCCTGTATAGGACCTTTTTGCAAAGCAGTTTCAAGCACCGGCATGGCTCAGAGGTTGAATACTGGGCTCCCACGCAGATGGCCCAGGTTCGAACCTCGTTCCATCCTGGAATTTTTTTCTTTAGTTTTTTTCTTATTTCGAGTGATACTGGTTACGGACACCGGCGGCGGCGGCGGCGGCGGACAACTACGGCACCAAAAACGGCCGGTGAAATGATCTCATAACAGCTTTCGCTGTAAAAATTGGGGGACCCTTAAGCTTCGCCTTTAAGAGTTGAACGCGATAGCGAAATCCGGCCCCTAGTGCGCACTTCAACCACTAAGTGCATACTTATTAATGTGTGTTGTTACAGACACACACGCCCGCGCGCGCGCGATGTATATATCTTTAGGCGATGCGCAAAGCGCCGACGACGACATCTGCCGCCACGGCTCGGAAGCGTTTGTGGGTTCGGGCGAGCACTGTTCCCGCGAACGTGTACGCGAATGCACGGATGGATGTGTTTTCATCATGATTTAACAACTCTGTCGGGATTCAGCGATGTCGAAAAATAACTGCTGCGTTGTCGGCTGCTCAAACACACACAGAAAATTGCCAGGAACGCACTTCTACAGGTTTCCGGTGCTATTTCATGAACTGAAGCAAGGTGTGTGCAAGTCCTCGTCGGTTCTTCGTCCTTGTGTGTTACACGCGCTGTTCACGTCGCTATTTCATGAGCGAGAGCGACGGCGGCGGTGGATTGCGGCTGTACGAAGCAGAAGGTAAGCAATCGCGCTTTGTTTACGGCAGTGTTAGAACGATTACCGTGTTTTTATTTCTCCATTTTTGTCGCTACGTCTTCAGCGAACGCTACCACATTTACACTTGGTCGGCTCGCCTGCGTTGTAGAAGCTACAGTGCACATGAGGTTGTTATTACTGATAAGACGCGATGCCTAGGCTCTCTTGAAAAACGAATGGCGCGAAGCGCAATGCCAGAGAATGTGGGGCACGTGACGGCTCCTTTACAAAAGCGCCGTGGAATCACACGTGTGCTGCACGAAATCGGCTGCATTCTACCTATTGATGGCACTGGAATGCGATCATCGGTACAGAATGTTCGCTGTGCGCTTCTGCACCGATGATGACAAGTTTATCCTTTATTTTTTCACAAGTTTATCGTACTGGTTTCAAAGTTTTACCAACGCTGACCCTTCGCGCTCCCTCAAAATCTACTATATAAACACATGGCACGTAAACGAAGCTACTGTGTCGAGAAAAAACGTTGGTTCACGCGTCAACGCATACCGGCATTAGTGAGCGGGATGTAATAAAGAAAGCGGTGTACTTACGATGAGCTCCACTCCGTAGGGAAGTTTGTTGACGCTTGTCTGTGGCAAACACTTGGCGCGTATGGTGACATTGTCGTCCCACACAGCTGTGACATGGGACAGATGTCCACTGTTATAAATTGCGGCTCCTTTGCGCACACTATCGCCGCAAAAGCAATTATCTGGGACGCGCACAAGCGGCAAATCGCACGCGCGCAAGGGCGTCTGTTAGAGGCGTCTGCTACGCGACCCACCAGCGGCTCCAACGGCCGCCGCTACGCGGCTTTCAGTGGCGCCCCTATTGGCCTGGTGTGCGACCGATGGCGGCGCTGCGAACGGCGCCTGTATGACGTCAGAGCGGGGATTCGCGCGCTTTCGTCTGCTACGTAGGCCCAGCGCCGTGTTGAAACCACCGTTGTGGTAAATCTCAACAAAAAAGCAGTTCAGTTGGTTATCTTGCGTATGGTGGCTGCTGACGCTGTTCGAACAACCGTTGGTCTGCTTTTAACGTTCATTTAGAACTGCAGCTCTTTGTTTCGTAGAACTGTGGCCGCTTGTCTCCGCGGCGAGTGCTGCGCAATGATGAAGTGCTGCTCTCAGTGTACTCCGTCCGCTCGTGAAAAAGGCGTTAGCTTTCACAACTATCCTAAGGACCCAAAGCTGAAGTGCATAGTCAAGTTCGGTATGGGAAAGCGCCCCACGCCTTCATCGACAGTGTGCAGCAAGCACTTCGCGGACAGTGACTTCTGCTACCGCCACTCTTAGCTAAGCTTGTGACCGCGTTTAAGCGCCTCGCCAATACTTAAGCCGTTTATTGCACGCAGGCTATAAGCAGAGCTGAGGTACACCAGGTGCGGTGCCGTCCCACAACCTGCCGCGAAGGGAGCCGACGACGCGGCCTCCGAATCGCCTCGCAGGAAAGCGCGCGTCGTAAGCTCAGCTGAGCGGCGCAGAATATCTAAGACTACGGCTGCATTTCGATGGTGTACATACGTATTTTACTTATGAAGGCAAGCGCGCACCTAGCGGACTGCTTATCATAAATTCATAAGCGAAACGTGTTGCCGCTGTTTGGTGTACATTCTCTAAAAGTTTTCACCTGATGCAGCACAGACACTTTTTGAAAAGCGGAGCTCTTTAAGCTTTTCGTTAGGCTGCGTGGCGTGAAACTCGATCCAGCTTGCCTTTGCCACGTTAATATCTGTGGCCCTTTGAGTGGTATAATCAGCGATTAACTATTTGTTATATTCTAATACCCATGCGACGGCCCTGTGCGGTGATAATATGAACTACGACGTAATATCGTACTCACTGAACCAACATTACGGGATAAACTGTGATCATGGGCATCGGCAGGGGGGTGTGCAACAAGGCGGCCAGGGGCGTAGGCAGAAATTTTTTTTGGGGGGGGGGGGGGGGCACCTCCTTGATCTGTAGTGGGGACGAGCAGGCAGATGTGGTCGAGTGTCATTTTCTGCTCTGTATGCTATGGCAAAAAAAAAAAAAAAATTCGGGGGGGGGGGGGGGCACGGGCCCAGGTGTGCCCTAACGTGGCTACGCCCCTGAAGGCGGCACTTGCGCACTTGTTTGCAGGACGAGAGCTGGGACGGTGATGCGATCTCCGTTGACGGCCTCGACCGCGCATTCAACAACGTGGCCTGCGTCGTACACCGCCTCGCCCTCGATGAGGCACCGCGACCTTTCACAAGCTTTATCTACATACTTGTAGATGCTGGAGAACGGCACGCTTACTGAAATATCGAAAGAAACACCCGAACTAATTAGTATCGCACGGCGGAAACACGATAACGACCGAGAACACTCACACATGGTTTCACTTTCTTACCAGCAATGCGGTTGGTGGCATCGGCGCACTCGTCGGCCATCCGGGGGATCTCTTGGCCCTGTCGATTGGACCGCAACTAAAACAAGTTCAAGATTACACTCGAAAACATTCGTTGTAGGCGTTAGTTGACCGTTGCGGGGCTGTTCGTTCGACAAAGTTCCCGCCTGTAGCAGACGATCCGCATACGGGAGCAGCGGCTGCTGCGGCGCGGTTCAGAGCGGAATCCCCGCTCTGATGTCACACACGAGAGGGCGCCACTCCAAGTAAAGGTACAGGTTTCGATCTAACGCACTTCCGTGTCCTAGAGTCGAGACGTGTTTCTCACAATGGGCCTCACAGATGGCAGCACATTATATTATGTATGCTTGATATGTTTTCGGCTAGATGGACGTAGTTGTCCTTTTTTGGAGCTGTTTACAAGTTTGTGTGTGTTTTTAGCGGCGATGGGTGCACTGTCCAGGCTTTTTTCGAAGCATTGCGTCGCGCAAAAAATGCAGTTTTATGGCCTCGCCAATGCGCCTACAAATCGCCGAATGGGCTTATTTTCGTCGTGGCACCTGCCGAACAAAATGCGTTAAGGAGACTCCTTCCACTACATGGCATTTATGTAGTGTTTTTTTTTTTTCGCAGCAGTTGCAAGTAACATCGTGGCTTTGTGGTAGGACATCTGCTTACCACGCAAACGGCCCGGGTTCGATCCTCAATGGGTCCGAAGATTTTTAGTGTTTATT
Organism: Rhipicephalus sanguineus; assembly: GCF_013339695.2. Classification (NCBI taxonomy): domain Eukaryota; kingdom Metazoa; phylum Arthropoda; class Arachnida; order Ixodida; family Ixodidae; genus Rhipicephalus; species Rhipicephalus sanguineus. The sequence goes on along the minus strand of NC_051181.1, from coordinate 131,803,478 downwards.
TTATTTGCATCTTTCTCGATTTTTTGGTCATGGACGATTTTTCGCTCACAAGCGTCGGTAGCGACACCGTCGCCGACACCGAAATTTCTGCGACACGAGCTCTCTAACACTATCGCGTTAATACAGATACAGCAGCTGCAGTATCGACTAATGCTTGCACGGCAACACCATCAACATACACAGCTATTTCGTTGGTAGGTAGAAAACAAGGCCTTGTAGAGTTCGACAGTGGCGCAATTCATCCGCTCGGCTGTACTCCATGAACTTCACGACGTTTGAACTGCCGGTCACCTTGGCGTGTCCCGCACATACGACTAGGTCCGCTGTCGCTTCTATTGGCCAGGTCTAGCACGTTCCGTCAGAAGATACGTCGCGGCGCGTGAGAAATTTCAGCGCCGCAAAACACCGTCGACGCTTCCGGCTGGGCGCCTTCAACCACTCGACATTTCGTCCGAATCCTTCTTTCGCGTCGGCTTGGACCTACTCTGCCCTTTTCCCCTGTCGTCTGCTGGCAACAGCTGGATAGCTGTGGCCACAGACTACGCCACACGCTACGCCATCACACAAGCTCTTCCAACAAGGTGCGCCGCAGATGTCGCAGATTTTCTTCTGCGCGACGTGATCTTGCAACATGGTGCTCCACGCCAGCTGCTCACGGACCGTGGCCGCACATTTCTATCGTGAGTCATAGCGGACATCCCGCGTTCATGTGAAACGCGGCACAAGCTCACTACGTCGTACCATCCGCAAACAAATGGTCTCACGGAGCGGGTGAACTGAACCCTAACTGACATGCTTTCAAAGTATGTTTCCTCAGACCATTCCGACGGGGACCTTGCTCTACCGTACGTGACATTTGTCTACAATTCTTCGCGCCATGACACGGCTGGTTACTCCCCATTTTTCCTGTTGTTCGGCCGCGAACCCACATTGCCCCCCGATACAGTCATTCCGTTGCCAGCAGCTCCGACCACTGAATATGCCCTGGACGCTATCAGCCGGGCCGCCCATGCACGCGAAGCCGCTCGTACTCGCCTTCTGGCCTCCCAAGAGAACCAACGCCGTCGCTATGATCAACGACACCGCGACGTGCACTATTCGCCCGGTTCTTTGGTTCTGCTTGGTCTCCGACCCGGCACGTTGGCCTGTCCGACAAACTGCTCTCTCAGTACACAGGGCCATACCGAGTGCTTCGTGCGGTGACTCCTGTCACTTATGAAATTTCTCCTGCTGCCTCGTCGTCTTCATCCACCCCGCAGGCCAGCGACAACGTACACGTCGCACGCCTGAAGCAGTACCACTCGCCGAATGATGTTGACGTCTAGATGCGCCGAGACTGCGTCTTTGCCGCCGGGGGTTATGCTACATGTAGGCCCCCGGCATGCATATTGTCGAGGCGCGTAGGCGCCCGACGAAGAGAACGAAGGTCGCTCGCTGCTCGAGCTCGGAGTCGAACTGGTCAGCGCTGCAACCGCTCTTGAAAATATATCTTGTAAATAGCCTACCGTGCAAGCGACTCGTCACTCGCGTAACAATATGCTCTATTGTTTCTAGAGCACCACAGTTATCACAGTATGGGTCAGTGGTCAAACCAAGGCGGCACATGTAGCTATTGGCGAATGCTGCGTTGAGGCGAAGTCGATGATAGAGTGTCGATGATAGGACAAACGATTATTACAAAGACAAACAGTTTTATGGAAGGCAAATTGCAACACGTTTAGCGTTCGTTCGGAAGAGGTGGCGTAGTGCTCCGTGAGTAAAAGGCGATCTTCATTAGGCCACCTTCTTCGTACCTGCCACTCAAGGGCTCTCATCGGCAGGCGGACGCGAAAGGGCATCGTTTTTAAAAGCTGGCACGGATTTCGTGTAGGACACTCTCGCGTTCTACAAGGCAGCGGGCTAAAAGTATCTGCCGACCTTTTTCTCACTATCGGTCTTTTCGATTGCTTGCTGATTACACTGTACTCTGTTCCCTTAGATGCGAGCGAGCGGTCGTAACCGTAAAGGCGGCAAGGTATTAGTGATAACGGGCATTCCTTATGTGCGTCACACACACGTGATATTCTGCTGAATGCCCGAGCGCATTTGTCAGTGCTCCCAGGCCTGACGTGCGAACAAAGGAAAGCGTAGATAGCGAAGCCTAAAGATTCTTGAAGCACACATGAGCGTGGCTGGCCTAGCCGGTCCATGCGCGGGTGGGTAGGTCGGGCCCCGCTGGCACTGCACTCACCGCCTCAGATGCTGAGCTTTTGCGTTCTTCCGGTCGTGTTTCGTGTTCGATTCAATTCTTTTTTAATTGAATTGAACGCACGTGATAACAGTACGCACTGAGTATTCGATTCCTACAGGGATACCGCGAAGATGGAATCCATCTGGACCCGATGCCTGCCGGCGTCCGTGAACAGACAGCTGCTACTGCTGAAGGCGCACTTCTTTCTCTACATCGCAGGTACGCAGTGCGCGCACTTCCGTATACACGCGCGTGTATTGCACACCTTTTACGCGCTTATACGCGGAGTCATGTGTAGTTCACGTGAACTGGCTTGTGCCAGCTCATGTTGGAGATGCTCGTTTTACAGCGAAAGCTGTTATGAGATCATTTCAACGGCCGTTTTTGGCGCCGTAGTTGTCCGTTGCCGCCGCCGCCGGTGTCCGTAACCACTATCGCACGAAATAAGAAAAAAAAAGGAAATAAGAAAAAGATTTCCAGGATGGAACGAGGTTCGAATCTGGGCCCTCTGCGTGGGAGCCCAGTGCTCTACTTCAGGGCTATGCCGGAGCTTGAAACTGCGTTGCAAAAAGACCCTATACAGGCTTCATGTCGGGAACGAACCACATTAACATATGTAATGTAGCGTGGTAGAAGAGTCAAATAACAACCAGGCGTCACACGAACGCGAATTTTGTAACCGGGCGTCACACAATGCAAATTGCGCAACGAGTGGGTTGTTGAGTGCTTCCAACCCATTACAAAGGCCTCTACAATAATTCTTTATCGTCATCAGCCACAGCATCAACAAAGTGCGCATAATGCCTTACAGGTGTTTAGGGAGTACCATGGTTCTCCGGAGAATGACGAAAAATTGCATAGTGGCTGTTTCCCTACTTCACAAAAAGTATGATTTATAGCGCAGTGGGTTCCTGGCAAGTGCACTTCTACTGGTTGCCAAGGAAGCCCATAAGGCTCCCATGATCCATTTCCTCAGGCTCTCAATAAAGTTATTTCCTTCTCTCTCTCTCGCTCTCCGTTTCTCCGGTTGACGTATGTTATAAAGCGTGGTGGGACAGTTAAATAACGACCGGGCGTCACACAATATGAATTACGTAACTAGTGGGTCGTTTAAAGCTTCCAACCCACTACAAAGGGCTCAGCCATAATTCTTCATCGTCATCAACCCCCGCAATAACAAAGTGCACATAATGCCTCACAGATGGTACCTCGCTTCTCCGCAGAAGAACGAATAATGTCGTGGTGGGTGCTTCCCAACTTCCAAAAAATTATGATTTGTGGCGTAGTGGGTACGCTGCTAATGTACTTGTATTAGTAGCCACAAGAGAGTGTATAACAGGCTCTAGAAATGCCGCTCTTCCAGCTTTCGCTGTGACTGTGCTGTGCTGCTCGCGCAGGCCTGTCGGTTTTTTTGACATCCCTGCGACACTTTCTTATATATGAAGGGAAGAAGGTGATTTTTAAGGGCTCGTTTTTCTTTGTTAGACACAGTATTCCTGAGAACTAACAGACAATAATGCCAAGGAATGTATAGGGGTGTTATTGGTAGTAATTAGAATATAAATGTGAAGAAAGTAAAGTGGGCGAAAAGATAACTTGCCCCTGGCAGGGACCGAACCTGCGACTTTCGAATAACGCGTCCGATGCTCTACCACTGAGCTACGGCGGCGTCATCCCCTCGTCCACTTTACGGGGTACATATGTGCAGTTAAACCTATGAGTGTTAGCGCCGTTCGCAGCCGTGACGGCGAGTGTGGAACACTCTTTCTCTGCCTGTTGGCGTCATGTAGCACGTGATCTTTTTTACGATCTGGCAGCTGACCAATAATCCCTCGCATACTACCTGAAGGCATCAAGTCTGCCAGAACGAGACCCTCGCTATGAATGAAGGAAAGAAGTGTTAATTTTAAGGGCTCGTTTTTCTTTGTTAGACACAGTATTCATGAGAACTAACAGACAATAATGCCAAGGAAGGTATAGGGGTGTTATTAGTAGTAATTAGAATATAAATGTGAAGAAAGTAAAGTGGGCGAAAAGATAGCTTGCCACCGGCAGGGACCGAATATGCGACCTTCGAATAACGCGCCCGATGCTCTACCACTGAGCTATAGTATAGGCGGCGGTCATCCCATCATCCACTTTATGGGATATATATGTGCGGTTAAACCTAGAAGTGTTAGTCAGCGCCGTTCGCAGCCATGACGGCGAGTGCGGAACACTCTTTCTCTGCCTGTTGGCCTCACGTAGCACGTAATTTAACAGATTTGATGTGATGGGTACCTTTATGAACTATATATATATATATATATATATATATATATATATATATATATATATATATATATATATATATATATATATATATATATATATATATATATATATATATATATATATATATATATATATATAGGGAATCAGTCCTCGCGCTGCGTTGTTCAGGCAGCTCTGGAGCGAGTGCTTATCGGCCGACCTCGCAAATCAGAAACAGCTGACTTTCCACTTAACAGATATTCACTGCCGGGCGCTAGAAATATATCACTATCTTAACACCGGCACTTTCCTGATAATTGGGGAATGAGTTATGTAGCATATCCTTTTGCCTAAATAGGGCTCATCAAGGCCTTCCTAAATTACAACAGAACAATCTTACTATCGAAATCAGTTTCTTAACGAATTTGCTACATCATTTTCTCTAATCTGTTAAGTAAAGAGACAGGCGGACAGACAGGCAAGGAACCTTATTAAGGTCCTGAGAAGCCATCCAGTGAAGTCCTAGAGAGGACCCCTGGCTTGCTGAAGGGAAGTTTTTTTTTTTAATCTGTCAAGTAAAGGGAAGTTAGCAGGATCGAAGGGGGGGGGGATGCAAGAACTGCGTACTTCGACTTATGTACGCGCAGAGAAACAGTAGGCAGTTAGAATTATTCGTAGTCTCCCCGCTACGGCGTGCGTCATAATCATGTCGTGGTTTTGACGCCTAATATCCTAGCTTTTTTTTTCTTTTTGTCGATAACCGACAAGCCACTAATATTCTGTTGGATATCAATGTGAAGTTGACATAATGGGAGAGAAATTTCGCAGCTATTTAAGCGCGCTGAAGAGATACCTTGTGATGTTATCCGAGTAGAAAATTTGGCTACAGCGTAGTCTTTCTGTGCATACGTGCTCTGGGACAAGCGAGACAAGCTCCTGCCCCAAATTTCTGGCCTACGATGTCTTTGATGGAACCGGGAGCCCTCCTCATGCCACCTAATCGTTCTTTCGCTCTCTTTTTTGTGCCCTGCTTTAATTCTGTGTCTTCATTTCTTTTGCCCTCAAGCGCTGAGCAGCTGCAGAATGGATTCTATTCTGGTTAACCTTCCCCGCATTCCCACCTTTCGCACTCCGACTTCGTTTGTGCCCTCGCGCGTGCATTCGTCGACAAAGATAACAGTATTAAACGTTGTTGCATATTTGTGACTACGACAGCTGTTGAGTTGTGTGGACGAAGTGGACGTGGTGTAAACGACTCCTATATCACGAATGTTGAGCGATTGGAGGCGAAAATGCTTGAAGTCCGTGTACTTAGATTTGCGTGCACGTTAAAGAATCCCAGGTGGTCGAAATTTCCGCAGTCCTCCACTACGGCGCCCCTCATAATCATATCGTGGTTTGGGGACTTTAAACCCCAATTATTATTATTATTATTATCATTATGAATGTTGAGCGAATTCTCTACAGACGATGAATGAACGCAGGGATGTATGTGAGTGTAAAATGATAGACAAGCGCGTCCCATACGGACTGCCTTAATCGGCACCTTCAGCGGGTTACTGTTTTGTTCTTCATTTTTTTAACCCTGCCAAGGTTTCTATGTTCGTTAACGCCCATGTCACGCCTCTGATAGTGATATTGTTCAGAAAACATCAAAATAATTTGAAATGTCCTACATGTGACGTCACGATTGGCGGTAAATTTCAGAGCTATAATATAATAATCTCTGGGGTTTAACGTCCCAAAACCACGATATGGTTATGAGAGACGCCGTAGTGGAGGGCTCCGGAAATTTCGACCACCTGGGGTTCTTTAACGTGCACCTAAATCTAAGTACACGGGCCTCAAACATTTTCGCCTCCATCGAAAATGCAGCCGCCGCGGCCGGGATTCGATCCCGCGACCTTCGGGTCAGCAGTCGAGCGCCATAACCACTAGACCACCGTGGCGGGGCAAATTTCAGAGCTCTATGCCCATGCATACAACTCGTTCTAAACCTTATGATTGCCCGCTAACCTTGAATGTCGTCATAATTAAGCGCAGCTCTGGACCATAAGTTGGATGTTATAACTGTTCATGCCAGCTCGGATGCTGAGAGGTCCGCTGGCACTCTGGAAGTGCTTTAAAGACATTTAGGTATTATAGCTGACATCTGGCAGCAGTTATTCGTGTTTTTTTTTTTTTTTTCAAGTGGTATATCCGTATGCGCTATCGCCTAACGTGTATCCGACCTGCGAAACTAGTTTTCAACTATCCATTTAAACCGGTACGAAATTTTCACGAGGGCTAACAGTTCAGTGTATGTTGCAAATCGAATTTCCTTGCCACAACAAAGTATTTTTTATTCGTTCAAATATTCTGATATCGCAAAGTATTCATTTCGTATCATTTATCTTTCAGGACAAGTTTGCGTGTCCCCCTACCTGGCCGTGATCGGTCGACAGAATGGCATCAACGCCGCCACGATCGCTATCATCTTCTCACTGACGCCACTGACCGCTGTCATCGTAAAACCCGTCTGCGGATTCGTCATCGATCGGACGCAAAACGCCACCGCTGTCATAGCCTTCCTTCAAGTCGTCTTGGTCATCTTCCACGGGATTGTATTCTTCAGCTCCAGTATCAAGGCCCAGACCGATACTTCGTTCACGGGTTACCTAAACTGCAGCTCTAGTCAGCTCGTGATATCGAACTCAAGCTCTGCCTATTGCGTCGTCTCCGGTGCTCGCGAAAGCTCTCCGCTTCCCTGCAACCTGACAGTGTTCGAAGACAGCCGCTCAGTGCGCGTCAACGTCACCGGCGCTTCGGACACCCTGGTTAATTTAAAAGGCGTGTCTAACGTATGCGACAACGCTTCCGTTAACGGGAACGTTGCCAATGAAACCTACGCCGACCTGCGTTGCCCGTGCGATACCACTCTGTACAACGGCAATTTCTGGATCTACACCGTATCAGTCGTTGTCTCGTGGGTGTCCTCGGCAACCCTGTACACCGTTACGGACGCTGCCGTGTGTGAGCTGCTGGGCGACAACGTGAAGGCCTTCGGTCGCCAGCGTGTCTGGGGCACCATAAGTTGGGGCATTGTGAGCCCATTGATTGGAATAATGATATACGAAGCCAGTAACACCTCCTACACGGACTACAAGCCGGGCATTTACGTCTTCGCGGTCCTCATGGTCTTGGACATACTCATTCTACTGCGCATGCCCCGCTTGCGTACGGCAGACCTCTCCCTCAACTTGTTCAAGGACGTTGCCACCCTGTTCTGCAACGCCGAGATATTGCTCTTCACCGCGTGGACATTCATAGCGGGTGCGCTGAGCGGTGTCCTCTGGTCTTTCAGCACGTGGTACCTGGAAGATCTTCACGCTTCTAAGCTGATGATCGGCCTTAGCAACGCGGTCATGACCTTGTGCGTCGAGGTTCCGTTCTTCTTCGTCTCGACCACAATACTCGAGTGGATAGGGTACTTCTTTTCGTACTCGGCGGCTTTCCTAACGTTCACGATCAAGTTCATCGGCTACTCGTACCTCGTCAACCCCTGGTACGGGCTCATCGTGGATATCCCAGGTGGCGCCATCTATCCTCTAACCTACTACGCCATGACTATGTTCGCCAAGCGGGCTGCCACTCCTGGGACGACAGCCACGATGATGTGCATCTTGAGCTCGATATTGGAAGGTCTCGGTGAGTGCTTTTTATACAGTCCTCGCTGTCTCTCTCTTTCTCTAACGTATAGACGATTTTCCGCAGCTAGTTTGTTAAATCAAACTAGATGGCGCCAGCTGGCGCCACCGCACCGTGGCCGTCCCCCTACCGTTGCCGTCTCCATGGCCATCCCCCTGCCGTGGCCTTTGGCAGCGCTGCTCAATAGAGAGTTTTAGTGCTGGGTTCCCGCGGGCTTGGGGGCGCGCGGGCCCTCGCGCTCTTTTGTATTCTCCGTGGATGCGGCTGGGAGTACAAAGGAACGCAAGAGCGTGCGTACGCAGGTGGCTTGGGGTCCCCAGTGCTAAAACTCTCTAATATGTCTCCATCCGCGTCGCGTCGTCTGCTCGGCGTTCCCATAGCGTCTGCGCGCACACGAGTAAAAGCGAGCAGACGGCGCAGACGGTAGCGCCGGAAAAGTAAACATGGCGGCACCTGTGGATGTAGTTTCCTTCCGCCTCGAATTTATCACGTCGTCGTCCTGCGCTATGTGGCCCGTAAGTTCAAAACCTACGCATTTATTTGCTTTATATTCGCGTCCTGAAGCTTCGAGAGCGATGTACTCGTCGGTATTTTGCAGTATTTCCAAGATTCATTCTCATATAGTCCGAGACAAGGCTTAGCTAGGCATGGCTAAACAAACACAGCTGATCGCAATAATAAAGACAAAGCATACCTGACGTTTCTTCTCCAGCTTGAGCTGACACAAAGCGATGGCCGATTTTGCCATTTATTTATTGCTGTGAGGACAGTGGGCGAGTAGCAAGCGCGAGTTGGGATCGAAGCGGGGTGTCGCGTCTGCGTGGGTGCTGCCATGTTGGCTTGTAACCCCAGCTACTGGCGGTTGCTAATACAACAATTAAAGACATACACCATAAATACGACGCAGATTAAACATATCCCTTATCGTTGTGGCGTGCTACGTACCAAACAAACGCAAATGTCTCAACGTTTTCAACTCTGAGGCGATTACATCTAAAACTATGCTTTGCTGCGCAAGCATGTGGCTTCCTTACACCCTGCAGCAACCAGCTTGTGTAGTACGGCCACGGCCGCTTCGCTGGCCCAATGCGTTGGCTGGGGCAAATGGCTGGGGGAAGGCCAGTTACGATCACGTGATCAAACATGGCAGCGCCCGTGCGCCGCTGCGGAAAATCGTCTATAGGCGTGCGCACAAGGGGGGGGGGCGCCCCCGTTGGCCCCCCTCCCCCCTGATCGTCTAAGGAGGGCGCGAAGTCTGTCCCATACCATTACTCGGTCCATTCCATACCTTTACTCAATTCTTTACGTCATTGTTTAAAGTACAGGCTTACGGCCACGCACGTTTTTGGCGATAGTGACGGCCGAGGGATCCTGATGTTACATTCGATGAACTGCTTACTTCCCCCGTTTATCGCCGGACAGCCGGGGACTTCAGGCAGGTCGTTCTGAGAAGCACGTGATCACTTCATTTTCACTTTTGCATCCATTGCGAAGTCGGTTTTCTTTCGGACTCGGCCATTGGGGTGGGAGACGCTGTGGCGAAACTTCGCCCTCCCCCCCCTCCCCTAATGGAGAACCCTGCGCACGCCTATGACCTAGCGTATTGATATAACGCAAGATTGGTCGTTTGAAAGCGTCGAGTCACGCAACGTACGTATAGCCACGTACATTTACTGTTTAGCCGCAAACCTTACTCCTCACTTAACCGAGCCTCTCTTGCGCGGAGCAGCGGCGTCTGCCTTGGCAGAAGAAACGTGGTGCATGAAACGTGGTGTGTGTGCTCAATCATGCTATCATCTACGTTCGTGAGTGCGTTTGTATGTGCGCGGGTATTTATACACATGCAAAACTGAAACATTTCGGGAAGGAACTGAACATCCCTCCCCTCCCCCTCCATCCCCCTGGCTACGCCAGTGCCCCTGACGCCGTCCGCAGTTTCGCATTCGCCAACCGCTCGCGCTATGTCAGCACGGCGGCGTACGCTGGCCGGCGCGTCCCACTTTACTGCTGCTAGCGATTGTTTCCTAGCATTTGGTTGATATAGCATGGCCTCCGAGATTAGCCGGCGCTCGGAGGCCATGGATATAGAGGGTTAGGTTGAATCCCATAGGGGTCCGGACTGTATGTTGCCCGGTAACATGAACAATGGCGCAAATAAAAAAAAAACACCAGGGGGGACGCACTCCTGGCCATGGCGGCCATTTTGCTTTTTTTATAAATATAGGTTTTATGTTTAATTATATAGAAGTGAGAATCGTGCTTCGAAATAAAACTTAAAAGAAAACATGAGCATTGCTTCACACCTCACGTAATTGCATTGTGCTATTGAGTGCTCTTGAAAACCGATCGAATGGTAGCTGCAATTTCAATACAGCTTTACGCAGCTGAATAGTATTCAACACAAGTACACACGTACTACGAAATAAACCGGTGTTAAAAAAGGTAAGAGCGCTATACATCACTGTCAAGCAATTGAAATGTGATGTTTGAAAAATAAATCGGAAGAGGGGGCACTTGCAAGGGGCGTCCTCCCCAGCCTGAACACAACGGGGGTCAGGACCCCCCTGACCCCCCATGATTTACGCCAGTGAACACGAATAACGATCTCAAACTGCACCCGAAAGGGAAACTTGGGGCTAAATAGTGTTCATATAGGCACCGAGTTTGAAAATGGGCATTTATATACATTTGTAGACATTTAGGCACAAACACCAATATAGGCATTTATAAGCGCTATAAAAGACCTTCTAAACACTTTTAATTTATGCTCATATATGAAAGCGGAGCGATAGGAGCGCAAGGAACGAAATAGGCATTTGTCAGAAATCCGGTCTCTACTGATGACACCGGGGGCCCCAGAACATCGGCGTTCTACCCTCCCGCATGTAGCCCTGCATCATAACGAAATCATGAATGTCTCCTTTGTGCATTTTCGATGGAGGGGAAAATGTTTGAGGCTCGTGCACTTAGATTTAGGTGCACGTTAAAGAACCCCAGGTGGTCGAAATTTCCGGAGCCCTCCACTACGGCGTCTCTCATAATCATATCGTGGTTGTGGGACGTTAAACCCCACATATTATTATTATTAATAATGCGTCCTTTGTGTGGCAACGGCGTTGCGAAATAAATTGGGTTTATGCAGATCGTTTGGTCGCAGTAGATGGTGCCATTATCGTATAAAGTATATTGCAGTGACACGTTTTAAATGCGAAGCATTTCTTAGCGAACCTCAGGCACTTTGAGCGTTTCTATCTATCTATCTATCTATCTATCTATCTATCTATCTATCTATCTATCTATCTATCTATCTATCTATCTATCTATCTATCTATCTATCTATCTATCTATCTATCTATCTATCTATCTATCTATCTATCTATCTATCTATCTATCTATCTATCTAGTCTACATCTGGATGCTCTCGTGATCACATCCTTAGCTTGGTGTTGACCATAATTGTCATGGGAGGGTAAGAGGGCTTGACAAATATGACGTCTGGTCATGACATGAATAACGCGAAAATCCAGTTTCGTACGTCGTCAAACTTTTTCCTCCAGACAGGTGTGGCACATACCCGTATACCACAGGCCACGGTAAGCGGGTATGTGCCACAGGTGATTGACAGTTTATATCTTCCTAGGAACCGCGAGAACAGAGGAGGTCGGAGGGGTTCTCTTAGGATGCCGTAGCCTCCACCGCGCGCTCTAAGCGAGCGAAATCAGTCTCCACCACCGCGCAACCAGTACACCACCACCGCGAGTACAGACATCGGAAGTTTAAATGCGAGAGCGTTAATAAAAACGGGCATAAAGTTCATCATACCATACCATATCAGCAGGGTTGACCCGAGAAATACAAAGAATAAAAATCAGGATTCCAGCAGGAATCGAACCCAAGCATTCTGCGTTGCAGTCAGGTATTCTACCACAGAGCCACACCGTGTCTTGAAACTGTTTTCGAAAAAGACCCTATGCAGGTCTAATGTTGGTGCAACGTCAATTGTGGTTGCTGTGCTGATATTATAATTTTATAACAAAGCAATAAACATTACATATTTATCATGTATACATGATACAGGCGTCATGTCAGGTTAACGTCAATTGTGGTTGCAGTGTTGGCTCCGCTTTTATAGAAGTCTAATAAACATAACATTTGTACTGCTATGATTCCGCAAGCTATATTTAGGCGATGCTCGATCCCGCAGTAATACGCTAACGAAAGTTACGTATGATATTCACATCATCGCACTGTAATGTGCGCTTTGTTTCGATAACACCATAAGTTACCCTTTAAACGCCAGTGTAGTCGACGTACCTGGTAATGCCACGATGGGCACACAACTACTACGCTTAAAAAAACACGTCGATTCACCTCGTAACGTTTCGCTCAAAGACAAGAAATGTGGCATAAACAACTACTCACGGATTGCGTCGCATGAAACGGATTCCCACAAGGCGTGGGATCTGCCGAAATTTTACATTTAATATGACGAGATGACATGGAGCGTGTACCTATAAACAGTATGCTGAACAGTGCTACAGTGAATACTATACGTTGAATATTGAATACTGTACGTTGAACAGTGAATATTCTACTTTTACGAGTGATAGCGTGTAGCCGGAAAAGTTTGGCTTTACTATGCGCTGTTACATGAGCTCTGAGATGCTCATACTTCATACTTGTAGTGCGCTTCCGGAGGACACTGACCAAGAAACAAGGAAAACAACACAAGATAAGATGCACTCTGAGATGCACTCTTAGATGCAGCACAATGACTAAACTTTATAAATATTTCTTTTGTTGCTGCTTTCTTTCTGTTAAGACAACGCCTGCCTTTGCCCTCTTCCATCCACATTCTGTGACCGGGCACGATGAATAACTCGAATTTATCGAATATAATCCTGATCGAATTTAGTTATCCTGTTTTACACTATTTCTCGCGTATTATACTAACAGTGGTCAGCACTGGTTAGTGTTGTCTAAATGGTGGTTAATGTTTACCCTCCGCTCTTTTGAGAAAGACTATCATCATGCAAACGCTATCTCGATCGTATAGTTAAGTTGCCTATAGAGTTTTTTCTTTTTTTCTGTTTTATTTCAGGCATTGCAGCCGGCAACATGCTGGGTGGAATGAGCATCGACAAGATTGGCGCTCGGCTGACATTCCGCTACCTTGGCTACGTATCTGCCGGGTGCGCGGTTTTGTGCATTCTGACCTACCTATGCCTTCGACTCCTAGGCTACGGACGTTTAGGTGAACATCCTTTTAAGATTTGGTCGCACTGACACTTTGGCGTAGGCAGGGGGGGGGGGGAGGGGAGGGGGAAGGGGGAACACAAACTACCCAAATTTTTCAATTTTGCATGTGTATATATGCACGCATAGGAGAGCGGCCGCCTTCCTAGTCACCTAAGAAGAGGGAGGCGCAAAGTCTGCCCCATACATTGACTTAATAGGGGAGGGGGGCTCCGGAACACACCTTCGCCCCCCCCCCCCCCCCAGCTGAAAGGAAAGCCTACGCCTATGTATTGCCACGCCCGCTTCTGGTTTCATTTTGATGTATTCGGGTTTGACCCGCAAGGACGGTTAGCAATCCTCGATGCTGACCGCGCAGCAGTGTTCGAGAAGCTTCGCGATTGTAGTAGATCATTTTGTTAATGGCATCTTCGACTGGTCATTTTCGAGTGCTCCGCAGGCGCTGAAAAAAGTATGTAAAATAGCAACTAACCATTGCTACTAACACTCTCGGGTCAAAACATGATCAGGAAGGAGAGCCTTGACTTGCATACCTAGTTGTTCTCGTTGAAAAGGTTTAAAGCTGTTGAATTCAACAGTTTCAAACACAGTCAGAGCGCCCTCAAACGGCCAGTCGAAGATGCTATAAAATTGCGCACATGACGCGAATAGTCAAGATTGTTCCAGAGCTTGCGCGACCACCAGTGATAAGGCTGGAATGTCAGATGCATGATGTATAAAAACGGCGCGTCCCAGCGATCATCAGTTTTATCGACGACCAACGCTCTGTTCACCGCTATCCGCGTACTGTGTGTATTGCTGTAACTTGACTTTCGGTTTCCCGGCCACAAGTTCGGCCAAATAAAGAGTTTCATCTTCGATACACCGACTGCTGCCTTCGTCGACGTCAGGACACCGTGACAATATGCACGCACACATACAAACGCGCGCACAAACATACATAAAGGGTGGTAGTGCACAGTGGCACCCTTTCCCCTGTGCACTAGTGTGGAGATGACCTCCCCCGAGAGAGGAGGCGCACTTTTCTCTGAATTAACAATGGTTTGATTAATTGTGTCTAACAACGAAACTAGCCCTCGATCAATGCCCCTCCTTTCGTTCATTCATAACGGGTGTCTCGTTCCGGCAGATTTGATGCCTGCCAACTCCGGAGATTTTTCGAGGTTGATGGATCTCAATGAAATTCGCTGGGTACGTTCCTTTGCACGTTTCCGTCATTTATGCCAAATTACAGGCTTGAGACATGCGCAGATTGTTTGCAAATGAATTTTAAAGATTGTCTGCAAACGCCCTCCTGGCTTCCCACAATTATTGGCAACATTTCGTCTGTGACGTCAGTATTGGGAAGGCGGCGGAAGTGACGCAGCCGAGGGCACCGCTAACTTCGGCCGCTACAGCGAGCGTCTGCTGTGCTGGCCGAGGCACTTTCATTATCAGACGCGGCACTGTCAGTCGCAGACATTACAGCTGATGCGCGGCGTGCTCACCTCTCCCCTGTGCGCCTGCTTGTCCCGGCTGTCACAGTTTTCATACTCCGCGCCGGCGTGATCGGCATGCCTTGCAGGACTTCCGGTTCGTTCGTAACAACGTCTACGTCATACGTAGACAGTACACTCGGTTGGGTTACGGTTTCGGTGTTGCGCTTTTTTGCTTATTTAAAATTATTCTCCAATTTGCCGAGTATTTCTGCTATCGGGCCCGTAACAGGAGCGTCTCAGGAACATAAAAGCACAATTACTTTGACATGGCCAAAAAATCGCCGGAGTTGGCCTTTAAAAGTAGTGTGCGTGGGTTTATCGGTCAGCTTCCCGCTCGTTATAGGATCACGTGCTGCGTTACGCCAGCTGGCAAGAAAAAGAGTGTTCCATACTCGCCGTCATGGCTGCGAGCGGCGCTGGCTAACACTCCCAGTATTACATAAACATAAATGACCAATAAAGTGGATGAGAAAGCGACCGCCGCTGTAGCTGAATTGGTAGAGCATCGGACGCGTTATCCGGAGGTTGTAGGTTCGGTTCCTACCGGTGGCAAGTTGATTTTTCATCCATTTGAATTCCTTTCCACTTATGTCATAACTACTATACTACAGTTGAAGAGCTACAAATAATGTCCTCTGTACCTTTTTTATTGTCATTTCACTAAAGTGAAACGATGAATCGGTTTAGATTGATAAATTGTACTCTAAAAACAGTAATGTCGTTAATTTCACCATCGTAGGCGTATTAATCAAGCAGAAAATCAAGGTTAATACTTCAGTTTTAAATATCGCACCGAACTCTCCGCGCGTGACGTCACAGATTTCAAAATGAATTTTTAGTATTCTGGCGACATTGGCTATACGAAATTAATTGAAACTTGGTATGTTAAGCCTCTGGCCCCCTCAGAGGACAATGTACGTAATTTTTACCTATTAGGGAGTGACTAGGTAGGCCCTAGTAGACGCCGTCAATATCTATGGCGTCACGGCGATTGGTGCGGGAACTTCAAGGTGGCGTCGCCACTAGCACTTTGTTTTTGTGCATTTTCTCGCGGCAAGCGTTGTTATGTTGGTATTGTGAAAGATTATGTTCTCATACGGAGAAATGTTACTAATATTCTACTAATACGAGAAAAATCGCTTTTCTATTTAGTGTCGCTTTAAGCCCACAAAATTAATCCGTTACATCACTTATTAGAGCAAAAAGTAATTTAATTACCTTAATTTAGTTGCTGTCAAGTCTTGTGTGCCGCCTTGTCTTTACGTCAGACTCCTCGTGCAGGGGCTACACCCCAATCCGAGAAGTTCCACCTGGCCAGGGCCAAGGGTCACGAGCCGATGAAGAACGGTAGTGCCCGCATGTGCGACAGTGCCGCCAACAACGAATGTGTCGAACTCACTTACTTCTGACAATTTCCCGCTCGTTGTGGACTGTGTTGCTTGCTGCTGTTCTGGAGAACAGCTGCAAAGAGATCTCCAACCGGTGAACCGTCGCCCTCAAAAGGACCTCGGATCTTCGAGGACGCTACAGGAATCTACCACTACTAAGTGACATGCTACGCACGGCTTGTTAGCCGTTGAGGTATACCTGTGAACCTACGAATACTGTACGGGTGTGTACGTGTCACCATGCCTGTGGTTTTCACAACATGCCTTGCCATAACTTTTTGGCGTAAGGTACCATGCGAACAT
This sequence comes from Rhipicephalus sanguineus, assembly GCF_013339695.2. NCBI lineage: Eukaryota > Metazoa > Arthropoda > Arachnida > Ixodida > Ixodidae > Rhipicephalus > Rhipicephalus sanguineus. The sequence goes on along the minus strand of NC_051181.1, from coordinate 131,786,883 downwards.
CCCCGTCCATCAACACTGCCGAAAGAACATTTTGTGCGAAGTGTTCGAAATATTGGTAGCTGCGGCTTGAATTAAGTATGTTTATTTGAATGAATGCAAGTGTGCTTTTTTAGCCTGAAATTTGCGCGCGTAGATAAGGTAGCACTAGCTCTAAGCATATATAACATTGTTTTAGTTTAACGGCATAAAATAAGCGCTGTATTTTCTTGGCTGGATCTTGAGATTTAGTCTATGCTGTTGTGATCGTATCTTCTGATAAATGATGCTCCTTCACAAAAGATGGATGAAACTGTTCGCCGTGTTGAGGTGTTTATTTGACGGTAGTCGGCGACGATGCGCAATGGCGACAGTCAAGGCAAAACACAGACTCACAGTGCGAGCGGAAAGAGCCAAAGAGGACGACCCACTAGAAGGCTATAGAGAGTGCACCCCATTACTCATCTCCAAGGCTTCGCTACAATTCCCCCGGGTACGAAAAGGGAGCCGCCCGGCGACCTAACAGCTTGTCATTATGAGCGGGTCATAGTAGGTCTTGAGGCGCTCCACGTTGACAATGTCGCGCCCTCGACGGCGCATGTCCGAAGCTGGTTCGATGGGTTCGATCAGGTAGTTGACCGGGGATGTGCGCTCGACGACACGGTAGGGGTCTTCGTATTTCGGCAGTAGTGTTGAAGAGAGGCCAGTTGCAGGGGCAGGGACCGAGAGCCATACGAGCGCTCCAGGGAGGAACATGGGCTCAGGAGTGCTGGTTCTACCGCGAATGCTCTTCTGCCGCTCTTGTTCATGCGTTGTGAGGGTTTTGGCAAGCTCGCGACACTCTTCCGCAAGCCTGGCTGTGTCAGAAATAGGCGCACGCTAAGATGAATCCGGCTTGTATGGAAGTATCGTGTCGATGGTGTGCGACGGGTGCCTTCCGTACAATAAGAAGAAGGGTTAAAAACCAGTTGTGCTTTGAGGGGCGGTATTATAGGCGTAGGTGACGAAGGGCAGAATGGCATCCCAATTTGTGTGATCGGCGGCGACGTACATTGAGAGCATGTCGCCGAGCGTGCGGTTAAAGCGTTCGGTTAGGCCATTCGTCTGCGGGTGGTAAGCAGTAGTTTTGCGGTGAACAGCATGGCACTCTTTGAGAATGGCTTCGACCACTTCCGACAAGAAGACACGGCCTCGATCGCTGAGAAGCTCCTGGGGTGGACCGTGACGTAGCATGAATCGGTGTAGCAGGATGGAGGCAACATCGCGCGCTGTAGCCGCTGGGAAGGCGGCGGTTTCGGCGTATCGCGTCGATGATGGCGGTCTTGAAATCAGACCACGTGGGGAAATCGGTGGCGTGGTGTTTGTACCACAGGCCCGACACACCCGCGAGGTAGAAAACCAGGTTGCTGAGTTTGCCTGCCTCGTCCCATTTGTTGGATACGCGCACACGCTCGTACATCGCAAGCCAGTCCTCAACGTCGGTCCCATCCGCGCCGGCGAAGATAGGAGGGTCGCGGATGCGGGGGACACCGGGGCATGTGGTCCGTGTGGGAGAAGGCGTTTGCTGAGCAGCGTCTTGAGGCATGGTAGTTGGTAGGGTACGGGATCTAAGCTCCAGGGTGCATCGAATGGGAGCACAGCACTCTCCACCAATTTGTTGGGGTGTTTATTTGACGGCAGTCAGCGACGATGCGCAATGGCGACAGTCAAGGCAAAACACAGACTCACAGCGTGAGCGGAAAGAGCCAAAGAGGACGACCCACTAGAAGGCGATAGAGAGCGCAACCCATTACTCATCTCCAAGGCTTCGCTACAGTCGATACAATTGATATAAGCTCGAGAAATGCGCATCTAATTGAGCTTTAGCGCAAAAAAAAAAAGACGCAGGGCGAAGGAATATATGAGGACCCAGCGCCTTCCGTCATCCCGTGACTTTTCTTTGCGCATAAACTTTAAGATGTATAGCACCAACTTGCCCTCCAGTGTGTTTTGTTGAAGAGAAGTTCGCATTTCGTTCAAGAAACGGATGTCGCCTTTTTTTGTTCTTAAAACAGTGACGCAACGATATTTCACTTAAAATGTTTAAAATTGCCCGCCATATCCCTTATAAAATTTACTATTGAGTAACTGTTGACAAATGATTGACGAATAGTTGAATCAATGATTTTTAACTAAATGTCAAATGTCGTTGAATCTTCTCAATGACTAGACAACGAAATTGTCATTAAATTATTTTCAATAAAAAGTACATGTTGAAAGATATATTGATTTTTTTGTTTTATGTTGTACGGTGGTTGAGTTTAGGACCGGCCGGCCCACGTACGAAGGTGGGCGTGAAACTTATTACAGTTAATATCACGAGCACTCCTGCCATCTCATTAAGAAGCCCAGACACACATGCGTATATAGTAGGTTTATTTGCCTTTTTTTGGTAGCCGGCATACATGACATTTCATTTCCTGCAAGCAACAAATACTCTTGCACACAATCAACACTACAGCACTACTTGCATCATGGACGCTCTCTATGTGTCAGCTAATGTAAAGCAAAGTTTTCTTTTAAGCATATGCAGAACTTGCTGCTGCAAGTAATGTAATGCCCACGAGACAACGACCGTATCGGTCGTTGTCTCGTGGGCGTCCTCGGCAACCCTGTACACCGTGACGGACGCTGCCGTGCGCGAGCTGCTGGCCGACAACGTGAACGCCTTCGGTCGCCAATGTCTCTGGGGCCCCATATTTTGGGGCATTGTGAGCACGCTGATCGGTATAATGATCAACGAAGCCAGTAGCTCCCCCTACACGGACTACAAGCCGGGTTTGTAAGTCTTCGTCATGGTCTTGGACATACTCCTTCTACTGCCCATGCCCCGTTTGCGTACGGCGGACCTGTCCCTCAACTTATTCAAGGACGTTGCCACCCTGTTCTGCAACGCCCAGATAGTGCTCTTCACAGCGTGGACATTCATACTGGGTGCTCTGATCGGCGTCCTCTGGTCTTTCAGCACGTGGTACCTGGAAGATATTCACGCTTCTAAGCTGATGATTGGCCTTAGCAACACGGTTATGAGCTTGCGCGTCGCGGTTCCGCTCTTCTTCGTCTCCAACACAATACTCGAGCGGATCGGGTACTTCTTTTCGTACTCAACGGCTTTCCTGACGTTCTCGATCAAGTTCATCGGCTACTGGTACCTCGTCACCCCTGGTACGGGCTCATCGTGAATATCCCAGGCGGCGCCATCTTTGTTCTAGCCTACTCCACCATGACTGTGTTCGCCAAGCGGGCTGCCACACCTGTGATGACAACCTGGATGATGTGCATCCTGGGTTCGACATTGGAAGGTCTTCGCGAGTGCTTTCTATACCGTTATGTCCCTCTATATATCGAAAGAACTCATGATTGGGCGATTATTCTAACCATCGAGTTTCACGCCAACGTCTGGTCACGTCGCATTTAGTCTGCAACAAGACGCCTCACCCTACACAGACTCTCGTTTGGGGAGAGTCTGTCTTAGCAGAAATGTGGTGCCACTGGTGCTTGATGACACCAGCGACCAAGAACATTGGGGTTCGATCGTTCCGCTCGCAGCCCTGCACCGCAATGAAATCATAAATGCGTGCTGTCCGCGGCGACGGTAGGGCGAAAAGAAACAGTCTTTCTAGATCAAATAGTCGCGGCAGATGGGGCCATAATGTCTAGTACATGGCACTGAAACGTTTCTTTATTTATTCCAATAAGAAGACATAGAGTATACATCCATAAAGAGTGCTTAACCATGGCCGCTACATAAAAAAAAAGCAGGTGCGGCCTGCTGCGTCGCGTCGCCGTCAATGGGCAAGCGCGTCCCTGTCGAGTTGACAGTTGCGGCCGCAGTTTTTGGTGAGGACGCCACTAGCGCGGTCCGCAAAGCAGAGGCCAGTTCGTGCTACCATTATGCAGCGGCCGTGGTGCTACAATGTGGTCGGCTCGGAATTTATGCGTTGTTCTTGTGTTTTTTGTGTGATCGTGTGTGTGTGTAGCTTTCCTCATGTTTCTTGCGCCTGAGTGCGTTTATTTGGTGTGCGCGTCTGTGGCGGATGGTTTTTTCCAGCGGTGAGATGCCGCGAAGCTGTTCTGTGCCGCTGTGCAATTCAAACGCGAGAAGAGACGCTACTATGAAGTACCACGAATTCCCTAGCGATCTGCAGCGTCGCGAAGCGTGGCCGAAGAATATTTCTCGCCAAGGGCCATCAGAAAAAGCAAGTAAGTGGGAGCCAAGCGACAGGTCGCTGGTATGTTCATTAAATTTCACTGAGGATAACTATAAAAAGAACACGAAGATTAGGATTTTGCTTCCGACTGTGGTCCCGACTGTGTTTCCCGGTTATCCGCACTACATGCAAAAAAAGAACGCGCAGCCCAGAAAACGCTGGCGAATGAATGCAGCTGATGACGCAATAGTTGGGGCAGGTGATTGTGAAAGCTCAGGAGAAAGCCCTAAGATCAAAAGTTCCTCGCACCCTGTGAAAGACGATATCGAAGCGTGCGTTCCACAGTCGGCCTCAGAACCGAGCACAGAACGTAGCTTTCCTGTAGATCAGGCCTGCCAAACCACATTAGATATTGGACAATAAAAACAAACGGGAGACAAAAGGAAGAAACGTACACAGAACAAACGCTTGTAAATTCTGTGTATCTTATTTTGCCGCCGTTTCTTTATGTGCAGCTGATTTCATGTCACGCACCTTTACTAACCTGCCGCGCTTGTTATAGAGAGACAGAGGAAAAGTCAAATTCCGGGAGAAAAGGCGGCCACCCTCCTGAGTGCCTGCATCACTCACTACTTCGTCTTGAAGAAACACGTAAATATACTCAGCATAATTCGTAATAACGAGAACGTCTTTTAATTTCAGGTGAGTAAAGCGGGCAACCTTCATGAAGAGTACTGAGGCCCACTCTACAAATATTGGTAGTCCTAGGGCAAACTGTTCACATATGTGGGGTAATCGGCATTTCTAATAACGACTTCAATAGTCAACCTGTAATGTGCAGCTATAAAACGCGTAATCTACGGCCTGATTGGAGTAAGTGTCGCGCGTACAAACGCGGCTGTCGAAGCGCTTCTCCGTGAACAGCTGGACCGGTGTGGTGGCGCCAGAGCGGGCGCAAGGAGAACTAGGCCCCGGACGCCGTTTCGGCGCCACGCAGCAGGCCGCACCTGTTTTTTTTTATGTAGCGGCCGTGGCTTAACGGTGCTACTGCTGAATACTCTGTTTCTTCGGTATATTACTGCGAGTGATAGAGTATAGCCGGAAAAGTGTGGCTCTGCTATCCGCTGTATCATGAGTAGTTATATGCATTCTTAGATGTAATATAATAATAATACCTGGGGTTTTACGTCCTAAGATGCAGCGTCTCTTAGATGCAGTGCAATGACTGAACGTCATAAATCTTTAATTTTCATTGCTGCTTCTGTGCTTAAATATAACGTCGGGCGCTTGGTCCTCTTCCACCCACGTTCTGTGACCGGGTACGATCAGTCACTCTGACCTTCGCTATTCGAAGGTTGTGCGTTCGGATCCCACCGACGAAAAGCGTGATTTTTCGTCTACTTTAATTTCTTTCAATTTAAGTGAGAATCATTACACTGCAGTTCAGAAACCACAAATAATGTCTCTTTTGCTTTCCTTGGCTTAGTTGTCTGTGGGTTTCATTAGCTAGTTTGCGTACCATACTGACACTGGTCAGCACTTGTTAGTGCTGTCTAAATGGTGCTACATGTTGACTATTCGCGTTTAGAAGAGCTGTATTGTGTTCATGCACTCTACTTCGATGCAATAGGGTGTGTCCAGATAATATCGAACACGAGGTCGTGGTCACCATTGCCGTTTTTGATGAAATATACTGTAGGTCTAAGCATTAAACTCAGAACAACAGTATAGAAGTTAGTTTCGCGAAAAAAAAAATGTTGTTCGCATGAGACAAAATATATAAATTTTGACCGCAAGAACACTTTTCCGCCAATTTCGTGATTTCTGAATTTTGAGCGTACCTAGGGAAAAAACGGGCCCCTTCTTGGTCACGACATGAAATACAATCTTAGGAGTCTATTGCTTGCCTTGCTTGTCGAAGCACTTTTGAAGAAAAAAAAATCACAAACTTGGCATATCGCACAAAATACCTGTATTTCAGGAATTTATCGTATTTCAAGAAAAATCGGTACATATTAAGTTTGATACTTGCGCTCTCTTTAAAAATAATTTTCGCAGCCTTATCGCGCTCCGTTTTACTCAACAATTGAGCTGAAACGTAAGTGATTCAACAAAAACGCCGAATTTCAAAAATAATTTTTTCAAAAAGGCCATTTTTAATTTTTTTTTAAATCCCTCTGATTGAAGTCAAGGACGTCATCTACCACTCTTCATAAAAAAGCGTTGCATTATTTTGGTTGCTAAGAAGTTATAATGCGTCAAATGTGAGCAAGTCAGCCTAGCGGCCGTGTCTTCGTTGTGAGCTGACACTCGGATATAAGTTGTTCAAAATACTTGTACGTGACATAATCACAAATCAGCAGCTCCACACCAGCAAATGCGCAGCCAGGTGTGATGGTTCAGCAAGCTTTGTCTTGCGATCAGCCGCTTGACAAACCCGCAGCAGCGGCCGCTCGATGCTGCGGGCGCTCACATTACATGAGTGCCGCTTCGACTGCGGAAGAGCTCCGCTTGCGCGCCAAACTACGCTCAGAGGACGAACGAAAGAAGGAATGCATTACTGTGAAAGTTAAATGCCGTTAAGTGCCAACAAAAGCCTTGCACTTCAATATTACTTTTCAATATTTGTGCTACGCCTTTCAAGGAGCCCTGCAGCACTTTTACAAGTAATCATCGAATGACTCCATTAAAAGAGCATATTGCTTCCCGAATCGACTGCCGCAATTTTTTTTTTTAGAATCCGTTAAGTACAAGCGGTTTTACAGGGATTTGTCGAACGCTTCGGGCACTTCATCTGTCCTTTCGTGCCAGCGATGGCACTGAAAGATACGCGGAAGGGTGGAGGGGGGGGGGGGGGGGCTACTTGGATTTAACTGCATGCACTTTAAAGAACTCCAGGCGATCGAAATTTTCGGAGCCCTCCACTACGGTGTCCCTCATAATCATATCGTGGTTCTAGGACTTAAACGCCAACAATTATTTTTTTTTTTTGCATTGCGGAAGGCACATGTTCCATTACACCGACGTAAATATATATAGGTTGACAGCGGCTGCAAGCTGTGTAATATATGAACAGCTAGGAAGGCAGTGACTGTTCGATGACCGTGGATGAGTCCGGTGCGACAGTATATGACGGTAGTGATGCAGCTGCTCTGTTGTCGGCCACATTTTAGCAGACATTCTTTGGCAGACATTCTTTTAATTGCGGATTTTCAGCACCCGTAAGAACTATAGAGACAGAGAAGAGACCGACACTCGTGTTGCCCTGGTTGAACCCTTCCTTTTCCTTTATCGCGTACTCACGAGCAGCCCAGCCTTACGCCCGCTTCTTCGCGCGTCTTGTCCGCGGCATGGCGTTTCCCGCCAACGTTTTCCCGCGGTAGATTCAACATCCTCCCGGGGCCGCGCTGTGGTCGTTTGCTTCCAGTAGGTGCAGCCGATGAGACGTGCGCCGAACTTGATAATCCTTTGGGTAGGCGAGTTCGAAATACCTCTCGATGCCGTCCCTGCCTGGAGACGCCTTGACCACTCTGCCGAGCAGACATTCTTTGGCAGACATTCTTTTAATTGCGGATTTTCAGCACCCGTAAGAACTATAGAGACAGAGAAGAGACCGACACTCGTGTTGCCCTGGTTGAACCCTTCCTTTTCTTTTATCGCGTACTCACGAGCAGCCCAGCCTTACGCCCGCTTCTTCGCGCGTCTTGTCCGCGGCATGGCGTTTCCCGCCAACGTTTTCCCGCGGTAAATTCAACATCCTCCCGGAGCCGCGCTGTGGTCGTTTGCTTCCAGTAGGTGCAGCCGATGAGACGTGCGCCGAACTTGATAATCCTTTGGGTAGGCGAGTTCGAAATACCTCTCGATGCCGTCCCTGCCTGGAGACGCCTTGACCACTCTGCCGAGTTATCAGTATACAGTGCCGGTGCGCTGTCATTCTGGACTCAATGTGACCAACGTGCAGCCCGAACGCAGGTGGCTGGCACTGATGAGCGAAACGCAGGAGAAGCAGTCTTCTTTCTTCCTGCTTTTCCACAATCGTATCAGAAGCTCGTGTTCAAACTCCACACGCATTCGGAGGTCATGCGCGGTGGAACCAGGCACACAGCCGGTAATTCTCATTAGTCGCCGCAAGACCTGCTTGCCGGTTACGAGATGCGATGGTGTCAGCGCCCGTGCATCCTCGGTGTCCTCGCAGAGTTGCATTAGAGGGCGGTCATGTACTATCACGCCTCCATGATCTTGAGATGTCGATGAGATGTCGATTCGATGGCAAGGAGGCCGTCGATGTGGTCGTCGATGAGAAGATCCTTTCGGCCAAACCTTTCGGTGAGTACCTTGACGACGATGTTGTAGTTCGCTTCAGTAAGGCTTATCCCTTCAATGGCCCGCTTCGCAGCGCCGGCCAAGTACGTCTTCAAGTACTTGAACTTCTCGATACCGGTGCGATCGTGGTGCGTGTGAATGGTCGCCTCACAGTGCTCCCAGAACTCCTGTCACTCACGGTTGTCGCCGCTGAAGACTTGCACTTGAAGTATCGGCAAGGCGACTCGCAAACCCGGTGCTCGTGGCCTACTGTGCCCGGCGAAGCGTTGGCCGATGGTGTCCGAGTGGGCAGCTCCTATGGTGTTGCTGGATCCGTCACTTGTACCCGCATGCATCGACTGGTTGGCTTCGACGACGGTAGGACCAACCAATGCACGCGAGTTCAGAGCGGACCGAAGCCTGCTGACGGCTTTCACGCGTGAAACCGGACGCCATACCGGACGTCGTACCGGACGCATTTCGTAACATGGGGTTTATTCGCTACTGATTTCCACTATGTCATTGTTGACTGTGATCCTCAAGCACGCAAGCTCTATTGGCAAATGTTTAAGTCGATCTTTTGGCAGGTGGATATGCGTAGTCCGAGGCTTCATTGCAGGGATCCCGCGAGGACCGTACGATGCTTGTCGAGGGAACAGTATGTGCACAGTGAAGCACGATCCCGCGCATGTCGATAGTATAGCCGCGTTTAGGTATTCTATATATCACACTGGCATGTACGTATTCTGGAGAATTGACAATAAAATGGGCTGATGCACCGTGTCAGACGGACGAGGTAGCATAAATATAAGAACTATTCGCCTCGAGATCTCTGAGTGGCGCCCCCTCGCGTGTGACTTCAGAGAGAGGACTCGGGTGCCGCTCTTCGCGCGCGCGCTCGCCACTGAAGGCTGCTGGACGGCAGCGGCCCGTCTGTCGTTCTCGAGTTCTTGAAATATTAGTGGGCAAGTTCATATAAACCAATTTGTACTGAATGTTCAAGCAAAATGTCCAGTAAAATTGAGCGGAGTTGCCAGCAGCAGCACGTTCAGTGTCGATTGCTCCTGGTTGTCGTCTGCTAGCCATCAGTGTGTACATCTGCATGCGTGGCGACGATTTCTTTTCGCGACTGTTCTATGGCCTTGGCGCACTCAAAATCCCGTTTTCAATCACTAAGTTCAGTGTTCAGGCTTCGGCTTCCATGTCTACGTTAAAGCGCAATATATGTACACCGCGTGCTGCGCGCGTTCGGTTTCCCAGCTTGCACCTTCGGTACAATAGACCTTTCTCAAGCACACGAGCGCCACCAACGGGCGCGCAAGCGCTCATGGGAAATGTGTGTACACCGCAGCAGCCGCCGCGACATGCGCGCGGGCCTCGAGCTGTAGCTTTCCGCTTGCGCCGTGACTTCGCAGTGTTGTAGGCGTTACCGAAAAAAAGTAACCAAATACGTTACTCGTTACGCTAACAAAAAAGGAACGCGTTACCGCCCTACGTTACCTCTTATAAAAGGTAACGCGTTACCGTTACAGTTACCCTTAAAAAGTAACGGACGTTACTTCTGCCGTTACCGTGGTCAGAAATTTTATTCACCGCATTTCTACTGTAGGAACCCCAAATAACATTTTTACAAAGCTGATATTTATAATTCACACAAACCTTCTATCACAAACGACAATTTTTGGGCGAAGTACCGATTAAAAAAAAAAAAAACAGGTTGCACAAATGTGTCGTAGAATGGCAACAGGAGCGTAGCCAGAAATTTTTTTCGGGTGTGGGGCGGGGTTTGTTAAGCCATTCTTCATCTATGTATAGTTGTGCGCGTGTTTGTATGTGTGCCTGTACATAAGCACGTGGAAAATTGAAATATTTCCGGGAGGAGGGGGGAGGAGGGTTGAACCCCCCCAACCTCCCCCACCCTCGGCAAGCCAAGTGCTTGGCAATAGTGGTGACCTAAAGTCGCCTGTGCAGTTACGTGTGATGGCTGCTAACTCTTTGGCATATGGTAAATCAATTTTCTCAGTGTGACGTTAAACACAAGATTAGATTTTATCATCAACGCTCTCCTTAAAGAAAACGCCACAACTTTCAACAAATAAACAGTGGTTCTGACGGTGCGCTTCTACTAACACTACAGATGATCAAATAGTCAAAGAAATGCTTAAAAGGCTTAGTTTTGGGGAAGAGATTTGCACACATGTGTATTTTTCTCCCTTGAAAAATGTGTATACTTGCCTCGAAATTGCGAGCGTTTATGTGAAGGTGTTCAAGGTCAGCCTCGTTCGCTGAAAAATTGGGTAGCTATAGACACGTGTACCCACAGTTGCCGATAGAAAGAAGCAAATTTCAGTTTGAAAACAAAGTTGATAACCATCGCTAGATTATCGCAAGGAGAATTTTGTAATAACTACAGCTTCTTGTAGGAATAAAGCAACAGCTGCATTTCAAAGCTGTCATCAGACAAATTGCCTTTCTTCTTAATGAATACGTCCGCACCTACACTAAATAGGCACTCGAAGGACCCATTGAATGGTACTCTTAACGCCTGATGAATGAAAGTAGCGCAAAAAAAAACGTAGGACGAGACGAAGAAGGATACAGCACAAGCGCATGTGCTGCGCTTGTGCTTCGTCTCGCCCTACGTTTTTTCGCGCTATTTTCATTCATCATGAATTACCAACTCGCCCAACAGTCTATTCTTAAAGCCTGGCCGGCAGGCATGAGTACGCCGCTGCGACAATAGAACGTCGGGGCGATCTCTGGAATAGTGGCGCCTATGAGACGAGGGAATTTTGTGTAAAACTTCCGGGATAATTAAAAAAAAGGTAACGAGTAACGTGACACCTCACGTTACCGAAAAATGTTAACGTAAGTACGTTACCCGTTACAGTTCCTAAATAGTAACGAGTACGTTACTCAGTTACCGAAAAAAGTAATGCGTTACCGGTAACGCCGTTACTTGTAACGCGTTACCGCCAACACTGCTTCTTAGACACAGTGAATTTGGCACGGTGCAACATGTTACTGCGCAATTCAATCACGAACTTCAGTGTTTAGCTGCGACGGCCTCTCGACGATTTCCATGTGTCCCACTGTTGGACCAGTTGAGCGGCTCAGAAGCGTCACCTTTTGTTTATTTTTTTTTTGGCGTTAGTGCGCCTTAAGGCATAAATGAAAGAAAAAAAAAAACAACTCGGTTGCCTATGAAGTGCAGGAGGGGTCTATGATTCGAGGATGCATTTGGAATCAACGTCCATCGACATTGTTGACGAATACAGTGTGAGGTTCTGATATTTAAAGAGTACACTAAAGTGTAGTCGGCATTTGGGGAAATGAGATACATTCATTGCGTCGCTCGCACCATATATGTAACGAACGATAAGTGCCTACTAACCTTCGTTGTTACTATAACTACGGGTTGGAATAATACTTAGAGTGAAAAAAGAAAGGAGAAGTACAAAGGATTGACTGTAGAAACAGCGCTAAAAGACGGGACGAAGAGAGGACACAAACCACGGCGCTGACTAACAACCAAATGTGTTTGATTCTTCCAGTCAGCGCCGTGGTTTGTGTCCTTTCTTCGTCCCGTATTTTAGCGCTATTTCTACAGTTAATCATGAACCAACCAGTCCAAATGCGTACCTTATTGCAGTACAAAGGAAACGCACAAACCAGCGCTCACACACAACTGAAAGTTCATTGCACGCGTGAAAAAAAGCATATATACAAAAATGGGAGTGCGTCGCGCGTGTCATAAAGAGGCACAAAAAGTCAAACAACCAAGGCGCGTGCTTACGGTCGATTAATAAGGTCGAATTCCTTGTCTTGTAACGACTGGGAAGGTTGACTGACAGAAAGTGTGACGTTATTTGTGACATAATATGCCTCCGAAATTTCTCGCATTGTCTGATTAGGTTGATGGTACGAAATTACTGTGCTTTCGAAGATAGGATTACATTTTCATGACTGACATGGCGATGCGAGATGAGACGGCTCCATTCAATGAATTTCGATGCTCGCTGAGGCGCGTATTAATACATCGACCAGTCTGGCCGATGTACATACATGTGGACACAAGAAAGAGAAATTTGCGGTTAACTCCTAAACAATTTACAAAACAATTGGCATGCCTCTGACCGCATTTATTTTTTTTTGCCCACCGCAGACCCCTGCGACCTTAATGCGACTAAGCTTATTTAGGGCGGCAAACACAACCTTCACCCCCGCATCGCTTCCCTACGTTCTTAGGCCATGCGACTTCTTATACATATGTGGAATAACTGCAATATTTCTAGTTTCGTCATTATTTAAGGATCGAGGACGTCCGTGTTAATCTTTCTTTGCCATGCGAACAGATTTTCGCAAACCGATACAACGATACGCAGGATATCCTGCCTCTTTGGTCACTTTGCAGCTGGAAACTACTGCTCATATTATGTGCGCAAGCTTTTTTTTTTCCAATGCCGTGCGTAATCATGACATCACAATGCCTCGTTTAACAATGTTCGAATGCGCCGACGCGAAATTAAACACCGATTTCACTGAACGCGGGCAATACTGCCCGCAAACATGTTCCGCCGTGAAACTTAAAAGCATGTAAAAGAAACTGCAAATTATCAGAGCAAGGCATCTCGCAAGTGAATTCTAGTCCCATGTCTTTTTCTTTAAACACCTTTAGAATGTTCTCACTTTTTTGTACAGCGCGCGACTCGTAAATTAAAATCAAATAACCATCTGTATACCTGAACACTGTAACACCTCTCTACAGTCTGATTAAACCCGATCACGAGCCGCTACGGCAGTAAATGCCATAGCGGCTTGTGTACAAGTAATCATTGAATAAATACGAATGCGGTGTTCCAGCTCACATTGCTCACGATAGCACGTTTTGACTGCATGTATCGGCAAGTGATAACTCGCATGCCGCTGAACTGCTACATCCGGTATACATCTGCTCGGGAATACCTACACTGACTGCATCATTCCTTTCACATTTCATGCGTAGAGATACATGCAGGTGCGTTCAGGCATGTGTAGTATTTAGGATTTAATAATAGTCAACCAGCGGCGACTCGTTTTTTTGTTTGTTTGTTTGGTGCTCCCACGGCGCCAACGAGCAGCGAGCGACGGAACAGCCGGCGGGCTCACCGTGCACACTTTTCCCACAGTGCTTCGCGCCCGGGGGGGGGGGGGGGGTTCTGGGATTGCTTGAAAAAGGTCTATTCCGTTGTTCGGAGTTTTAAGCGCACGACAAACGACGTGTGATGTCATTCAAATAAATTTAATGGTCGTTACAGGCAACAATCTTTGATTAAATGCAAGGTTTTAGCAGCTGCTGTGTAAGCGGGTCGTAAGTACATGAAATTTAAACAATAAAATCGTTGAGAGCACGAGTCTAAAGGGGGTGCACGACGTTGATATGAAATATTGGTAGGTTGTGCGGGGTTGTTTTTATTTTATGCAACATGTTTTAATCCCTACGTTAAAAAATCGACCTTTTCTAACTCGTTCACAGTCGTCAGAAAGTATGCTGAAAAGGATTAGTGTAACCATACTAGCGTAGATAAATACAAAGCTTTCGTACCGGAAAATCGTAAATAAGATCTATTTGCATTAAAATAGAGTAAATGACTCTCAAAGGTTGATTCCTTATAGGGCGTGGTGCGATGGCTGTGGGTATATAGAATATGTGTTAAACGTTAACGTTTCTTAACCTCCTGTAATGCTAGCAGACATCTAAAGAACTATCCTTAGAAGAAAATACAGCTAGCAGTCGAGGAACGCTGTGCGACGCGAGCGAACTATAACGAAAATGCTAATGTTTTAGCCAGAGCCTAGCAGACGACAAAAGCCGAATACCCGCCTTTGAGCCTCAGGAGCGTCGTTCGCAGCGCCGCCATCGGTGGCGCACGAGGCGGATATAAGAAAAGCTCGGCAGCAGTCGAATATTATGTGCCAGTTTATTAGAAGTATGTGTGCCTTAAGAGGCAATTATGCGAGCATGCAATATGTGCTGGTTACTTTTAAGTAGAACATTTTTGGTCACGCGCTCTCGAGCAAATAATGTTCCCGCGGTGGCTCGTTAAAGCATGGATGAGCGTATACGAAGCCGGTTTCACAAAACTAAATTCGGCGAGATGCTGCATAGCTGATGGGAAACTTTGTGCGCAAAAACCAGAAAATTCACAGACAAGTCCTGTCTATCTCGTCTTGTGAATTGTCTGGTTTTTGCGCACAAAGTTTCCCATCATATACGAAGCCGCATTGTAAGAGCGTGCGGCATTTGCAGCTGTTTCATGGAGCCGAACAGCAGGAGGCTTCTTGCCAGGCAAGGGTTCATGCTGTAAGTGTTGCGCGTATACGCTTCGAAACACAGTGCAGGTGGTGCAGAACGCCGCGAACAGGCACGCACGCTCCGCTTAACGTATTCGTTCCAACAACTGTATCAAAATGGCCATCAGCATTTTTTTCTTTCTTTTTCGAGTTTCTTCGTCGGTGTGTGCGCTACCCTGTATTTCGTTTTCGCAATGGTACCAACACGAGAACTCAGTATATCGGGATGTAGTGCTTGTTCCAGGGCCAGTCGGTTCATACTGTCTTACTGACCTTAAATATGGCCACGTAGCGCAAAAAACTACAAAATCAGGTGAGGGGAAGGGGGGGGGGGTATAATGTTAGCGCTAACCTTCCCCACCCACCTATATTGTACTTTGTTGTTTTGGGCAAAGTGGCCATAGTTTTACGGTCCGCGGGACTGCAGGGACACCCGCCGTGGTGGTATAATGGTTATGGAGCTTGATTGCTGACCCGCAGGTCGCGGGATCGAATCCCGGCCGCGGCGGCTACATTTAGATGGAGGCGAAATTCTAGAGGACCGTGTGCTTAGATTTAGGTGCACGTTAAATGAACCCACGTGGTTGAAATTTCCGGAGCCCTCCCCTACGGTGCCTCTCACAATCATATCGTGGTTTTGTGACGTAAAACCTCAACAATTATGACTAAGACTACAAGGACGTCTTTATGCGCTGGCGTAATGGACGGGCCGGCAGTTGGAGGCCGTAGCTGAGCCTACCGTTGGAAGTCATCTTAGTAGACATAGCTCGACTATGCGCGCTGTGCTGACGTTACAGAAAACATTGCTTCTGCCAAATGAGCCGTTTGTCAGATGCCTGCGGATAAAGTAGACCAGAATGAGACAGACATGTCAGCCGGAAGCGCGCCCTTCGACCTCGCGCAACGAAACGACGCAGCTGCGACCATGGCATCAAAGCGATTATTACAGCGCATTTGAGACCTTACAAGCGAGTGGCGGTTACAAGTGAAGCAACGCGTGTTTTCTCACGAGTTTAGGCTACCTTCGTTCCTCGAGTGGCAGCGGGTGTTGAATAGCTAGAAGCAATCGTTCCTAGCATCCTCACTTAATCTACGAGCAGCTGAGAACAAGAAGCGAGTCGGAGGCGGAGGGCGAGATTTAAAAAAAATTTCATTGGAAAGTGAGCTGGAAAGGGCGATGCCTGTGAGGACTGAATGTATAAAAAATTACCTCGAACAGACAGAGCCAAAGCCGCGGCAAGTGCAACGCGGTGAGTGTTTTTCAGCTTGCGGCGACAGACATACGTTGTGGAGGCCGCTCTTAAAAAGCGCTTTCACGCGGGCTTTCGCTTTATAACGACAAGACCGCAAAGTGCCAACAGCGCTTTCATAATGGTCCTAAACAACGATGCTGTGAAAGCGCCTGCTTCTTCTGTCGGGGCCGTGAAGGCTTATGAAGCATGCACCGATTGGTAAGTTTGTGCAGCCTCAAATTGCTCTTACTTACTTCGCCGCCGTCCTTGACGTTGGCATCAGCTAACCGCTCATTAGGTGTACTCAAACGCAACCTCAAGCATGTTCCAGATAATATCCGTAGACTAGCATACATCACATTAATACACCCTAAAATCGAATTCGCATCCGCTATCTGGGATCCCTCGCAAATCTGCATCACCCATGAAATCTAATCTCTGCAAAACCGTGCTGCCCGTTTCATCCTATCCGATTATTCACCCTGTACTAGCATTTCAGCGCTGAAAACTCGCGCTCACCTTGACGACTTATCTCATCGCCGCAGAACTGCCCGCCTTTCGCTTTATCATTACCCACACCTTCACCGCATCTTCATACACACCAACAGCTATATTTCCACGCACGGACCATATCGTCACGGTAAAACGTCTAACTTGTCGCTCAGCTCATTACGCTAATTCCTTCATTCCCCGAACAATAGCTGCATGGAATGACGTGCCATCCCACATCGCCACTCAAGCAGATATCACAACATTTCACGAACTTTTACTCAACATTACCAGGTAGATATCCACCACGCGTACTCTTTTTAAGCCTCTTCATATGTACAGGGTCGACCACATCTAAGCTGAACACCTAATTAGTATTCAAACCGGTAAAACTAGAACGTTTCGCATACTTCACGAGGGCAATGCCCGTTATAGAACGTCTAATCATGGTGTCGACAAACACAGTAATGATTTTCCGAATTATGTATTAAGCAACAGCTTCAATGAGGTCTTGAATACTAATGAGGTGTTCAGCTTAAATGTGGACGACTCTGTACATCAGTGTTTAATTTTCTTGTTGTGATCATTTGTTAACGATTTTCACGACCATTGTACACGCTGGTTCGTATTGATTTGCGTGTTAATTGCAAACTTGTGTCTCTTACGATCATGACTTCGTTCTAGTTTTTTTCTCTTGTATACTGTATTTGTTAGTGCCCTTAACTTAGGTTTACATTAGTCAATTTTCTATCTCTCCTTAGTTTTCATTTTTCTAAAGTAGCTTATTTTTGTGTGTGTGTTTGTGTGTGTGTGTGTGTGTGTGTGTGTGTGTGTGTTTAGCTCGCTTTCGTTATTTTGTATAATCTCGTCTTGCGTTGTATAAACGCACATAGCTTTGATTGGTGTGTCTGTTCCCCTATGCAATACCCCTCTGGGGGAATTTAGGCGTAAAAGTATCAGTCTAGATATACGTAGTCTGTAAGACTGTCTAGGAAATCTGTACGCAACTTAAGTGGGCAGTTGTTGGAATCTACAGCTTTAATAGATCATGCTCTATAGTTGGCGTTTACAGGCTGTACCATTTTACAATTAACAATCAAAGCAAGGGAGATAAAGAATGCAAAGAAAGGCAGCGTGGTTAACGAGAGATGGTTAACTCTCTTTCTTTCTCTTTCTGTCTTGCTGTTTCTCAATCCTTTGTGTGTGTGTGTGTGTGTGTGTGTGTGTGTGTGTGTGTGTGTGTGTGTGTGTGTGTGTGTGTGTGTGTGTGTGTGTGTGTGTGTGTGTGTGTGTGTGTGTGTGTGTGTGTGTGTGTGTGTGTGTGTGTGTGTGTGAGTGTGTGTGTGTGTGTGTGTGTGTGTGTGTTCCTCTCTCTTTGTTTCTATCCTTTTTCTTTTTCTTTCTCTGTCTTTCTATGTATTTCTCTCTCATTTCTCTCGTTCTATCTCTCTGTGCTCGTTCTTTCGCCCATCCGTGTTATTGCATCCCACGCCGTATAAATCGGCGTAGCGGGAGAGAGCGCGCGCCGGGCGCAAGTGTTCAGGGAGCGAAGCAGAAGATGAAGGAGAAGACAAAGAAAAACGCACGCCATTCATCAAGATGATACTTTTCGCGAACGCTATGCGGGGGTTTGCCGAGCATAAACCACACCGCTGTTAAAACTGACGTTTGCTTCTGCGCTTGCATCATCATCGTCATCATTTATTACCACTTGAAGGCCTTGTTGTGATCGACCTCCCTGACATGGCGCCGCTTAGACGTGAGACGGTTGCTGGACAGCGCTCCCAGAGGTGAACCAAAAGCGACAACAAAGCAAGCCGTACTTGGAATTTTGCGGCGCAGCCGCCTCTCCTCGTAGAACCCTTGGAACTTGCCCGACTGACTGGCGACCTATGAAAGGCTGTTTACAGTCAAAACGGCTTAAAAAAGGGTGGTTATCTCGGTACGTCTCTGTTCGTCGGAGTGCCGTGGACAATGAGCCAAGCGACTGAGAACAGTCTGGGGATGCATTTCCCACGTTCTCCGTGGTGCCTAATATCGCTCTTTCCACAAGTCGTGGTCTGCCTGGCGCCGGTGACTCCTCATTGCAACGGATTACGGAATTGATTTCTACGTAGAACCCAACATCTTCGCGCTGCGCTGTGTCATGCGCCTGGTGCAGTGTTTGTGCAGTGTTTTCTCCCTCGCCATGGTACGAACTGGGCGTGCCTCTCCCGCTTTCCCTGGGTTGAGAAGAAGGCGGTGTTTCACCCTCCCATATGGAGGGCGGAGGTGAAGAGCACATTTTGATTGGACAATCCTGGGTTCCATTGTTTCCCCAGCAAGGGATCCTGGGAAGACGTGGACTTTAAAACACGAGCGCAGAGACGCTCGAGGATGCTACCAGAAACATTGAAGTAGCACGCTACCTTGAACCTGTATATAATGTAAATAAACACTCCTGTCAACCGCACCGGCTCCTCCCTTCGACATCTCCCCGGGACTTTGGCTGGCTCCGGTCTTATGGGCAGACCCCCGACTACATCAGCCCCTGTTGGGGTATTAGATAAAGGAAGAGCATACACAAGAGAAAAGGAACGCCCGAACAGTCATTAATTAAGCAAATACAATAAAAGTAACATATACAAAGAAACGAGGTGAAATTCCAAGACAGTCAAAGTACACAGGAAGAATAATGCGCTAAAAGAAAAATCTCAGAATACGTTACGCGTCAGCGCTCAATAAATTAGTTAGTAGGTTTCGAAATTTGGTGGGGTCACGGGCAGCTACAGCAAGGTCAGGTAAACTAGTCCATTCTGCAATGGCTAATGGCAGGAAGGAGTTGAAGGAATTAGTAGAGCCGTGAAGTCTTTGAAGACTGAGGGAGTTTGACAGGCGGCGTGAAGTGCGGTTTGGCGGAAAAATAAGCAGGTCACGTAAGTGTGGGAAGTTGCAGTAGAGCTTATGAATGAGGCATAAGCGAGAGATTTTTCTGCGAAGTGCTAATGATTTGATGTCCAAGGATGATTTGATGTTTGTGACACTTAGCCGATGGTCGTACTGGGCTCTAATAAAGCGGCCTCCGCGGTTTTGGACGGCTTCGAGTATATAGGTCAGCAAGGTACGCTTGGTGTGAATTCCATATTGCCGATGCGAATTCCACTTTAGTGCGGATAAATGTATCATATGCTAGTTTGCGGATCACATGTGGTGATGATGATAGTGACCGTCTAATAAATTTCGGGGATTTGTTAGTGGCGGCTACCAGATTATGAATATTGTTACGGTTCGATTGAGGTTAACTGTGTTTATTTACAGATGAAGTCAGGCAATGATAGGTGGTGATGGCGTCCGTAAGTAGAAGCAGCCGAACCTCCTCTTCTTCTTCTCCCGTGGCTCATACCCTGACCCGGCTCATACCGTAGCACTCCCCGGTTCACAGACGAAGCCCGCTGGGCGAGTCAGAATCACTGGCGAAGTGCGGGATGAACTTCTTGAGGCGAGCAACATGCGCCAACTGGGTCCGACTAGACCGACGACCAGCTGACGTCAGACGCGCCACCACGTAGGTCAAGTCACTCAAGCGATCTACTACGACGTATGGGCCAGCATACTGGGATAAAAACTTCTGGCATAAACCACGTTTGCGTTGGGGGGTCCACAACCACACAAAGTCACCCTTTTCGAATGAAACATCGTCGCGGCGTCGATCATACCGCTGCTTGGATCGGTCTTGCGATGCCAGTGTGCGCAGGCGAGCAATTTGGCGGGCTTCTTCAGCACGGCACAATGTCTGGGCAACTGAGTCGTCCGTATGAAGCTCAAATGGGAGTATTGTGTCGAGGCAACTGCGCGGAGATCGAGCGTAGAGCAGGTAGAAAGGAGTGAAGTCTGTGGTTTCGTGCTTCGCTGTATTATAAGCATAGGTTATAAATGGCAAGACATCATCCCAGTTCTTGTGTTTCGATGATACGTACATAGCCAGCATATTAGTTAGGGTGCGGTTTGTACGTTCGACAAGCCCGTTCGTCTGGGGATGATATGGCGATGAGTGGCGGAACTGCGAAGTGCAAAGGCGAAGCAATTCTTCCACAGTGTCGGCGACGAATTGGCGATCACGGTCACTAATAATTACACGAGGCGGTCCATGGCGAAGAACAACGGAGCGCAACAAGAAGGAAGCTACGGACGCGGCTGTAGAGGATGGTATCGCAGCGGTTTCCGCATATCGGGTGAGGTGATCGACACACACTATGACCCAGCGGTTGTTGTTCGAAGATTGCGGAAATGGTCCCAGCAGGTCGATACCAACTTGCTCGAAAGGCGTAGTGGGCGGCGCTACAGGATGAAGAAGTCCTTGTGGAGCGCTTGTGGGTCGCTTGTGACGCTGGCACTTGTCGCAACTCGAGACGTAATTCTTCGTACATGTTCGCATTTTAGGCCAGTAAAACCGCTGCTGCATTCGGTGTAAGGTGCGAATGAAGCCAAGATGGCCTGACGTCGGATCATCATGCATGACACGGAGAACGTCGCGTCTCAGACTGTCGGGAACAACCAATAAATACCGCGCACCATGACCCGAGTAATTTATCTTGTATAACAGTCCATCTCGAAGGCAAAATCGACCACTGCCCTTAGGACTGCGAGCGTCGGCGAACAACGGGTCCAAACATAAATCATTGGGCTGTTCCCGCTGGAAGATGGTGGCGTCAGGAAACGTGTGAGAGAGAGCAGCAAAGCAGATGTCGGAGGTGTCCGCATGATCTTCCGTTGTTGACAAAGGAAGACGAGAAAGGCAATCCGCATCGGAATGACGCCTGCCACTTTTGTATGAAACACTAAAGTCAAATTCCTGGAGCCGCAAAGCCCAGCGTGCAAGGCGTCCAGAAGGGTCTCGGAGGGTAACGAGCCAACACAGGGAATGATGGTCGGTTACAATCGTGAACGGACGCCCATACAGGTAACAACGAAACTTCTGAACAGAAAAAACAGCTGCCAAGCATTCTTGCTCTGTCACAGTATAATTCCTTTCTGCCTTGCTCAGAGAACGACTCGTATAGGCGACCACATGCTCTTCATCATTATGGCGCTGGACGAGCACGCCTCCGATGCCAATACCGCTTGCGTCACAGTGCACTTCAGTAGGCGCAGATGGATCAAAGTGACGAAGGAGAGGTTCTGACGTCAGCATAAATTTTAGTTGACAGAATGCAGCATCACATTCAGGTGTCCATTCGAATGGGCTCTCTTTTCGCAAGAGGCTGTTCAATGGATACACGATGTCCGAAAATTTCGGCACAAAGCGTCGAAAGTAAGAACATAGCCCTAGAAAGCTGCGGAGTTCCTTTACAGACTTCGGTGGCTTAAAGGTGCTGACTGCTTCAATTTTTCGAGGGTCGGGCCTGACACCATCTTTGTCGACCAGATGACCGAGGACCAATGCCTGTCGTTCACCAAAGCGGCACTTCTTCGAGTTCAAAACCAAGCCAGCCTTTTCGACACAGTCCAGAACGAGGCTTAAGCGGGCGTTATGCTCGTCGAATGTGCGTCCAAAAATAACCACGTCGTCCAAATAGCACAAACACACTTCCCATTTAAAACCACGAAGAATCGAATCCATAAATCTTTCAAAAGTTGCGGGAGCATTGCAAAGCCCAAACGGCATAACATTAAATTGATACAGTCCATCAGGCGTCACAAATGCGGTCTTTTCTTTGTCGGCAGGGTGCATAGGGATCTGCCAATACCCTGATCTTAGGTCAAGTGACGAAAAGTAAGAAGCTGAGTGCAGGCAGTCAATGACGTCGTCGATGCGAGGCAGCGGGTACACATCCTTTTTAGTCAGGGCGTTCAATCGCCTATAATCGACGCAGAACCTCCAAGAGCCGTCCTTCTTCTTAACCAAAATAACAGGCGCTGCCCACGGGCTGCACGAATCTTCAATAACGCCTTTGTGCAGCATATCCTGAACTTGGTCAGCAATGACTTTCCGTTCCGATGACGACACCCGGTAAGGTTTTTGCCGAACCGGATGAGCAGAGCCTGTATCAATCCTATGTTGGGCTCGCGAACACGGTAAGGACAGTCGCTCCTCCTTTTCGCCAAAGTCAAACACGGACGCATGTCGTTCTATTAGCTGAACCAGCGTTTGTTGCTCATATGACCGTAGCGTCTTGCTGACCATGCTCAAAATGTACGTCTCGTAGGAGCAACTGCGTTTGGAAATCGCTAAGTGTTTGTCATTTTTTTCGTCGTCGATGGCAGCAAGAGAACTCTCCGTGGCATCATCGAGCAGCGCGAGCTTCATTCCTCGAGGAAGAATAACCGGCACTGGCGAACAGTTAAACACCCAAAGAAACGTTGTTCCGTTATGAATCGATACCACACAACGAGGTACTATTATGTCTTTCTTTGCACACGCAGCCATGAGAGGTTGAACGACGGCATCAAAGGATGTCACGGCCGCAACTGAGGAAGATACGGCGATTGACCTCATGGACCATGATGGTACTGTGAGCTCTTCGGAAACAATCAGTGTGTCTGCTGCAGGCGTCGGCTCGTCAAAGAAATCAGGGACAATGTCACCACTGACAGAAAGCTCACCGGTACCACAGTCGACGAAAGCACCACACTCTTGTAGGAAGTCAATGCCGAGAATGACATCGTGCGTACACCGCTGCAGAACCAAAAACTCAGTTGGGAACACCGTTCCTGCCAACAGCACGTTAACGGTACAGACTCCTACAGGTTGAAGTACGTCACCGCCGACGCCGCGAAATCTGGTAGAATCCTGGCAGGGGAACATAACTTTGCGGCCAATGCGATCTTTGAACGAAACACTCATGACTGAAATCGTCGCACCGGTGTCCACTAAAGCTGTTGCACTTAGTCCATCTATTGAAACGTGTATCCTGTTCTTAAACATGGTAACTGGTGGAGGCATATGAGTCGAGTCCTTTTGTGCGACCTCACCTCCATCGGTCGCGCCGGCTAGTTTCCCTGCGGTGGCGGTGACGACAGCCGCCGTCGAGGTGAAGGCGAGCGACGCGGTCGGGCAGATGGAGGTGTCAAGCTGCGATCAGAAGCGGGAGAGCTACCACGCCGGTTCTCCTGTCGTGGAGTGCTCCTGGGATAGGCGGACCAGGGATCGTTGTAAGCGTTGCCGCCACGAGGAAATGCTGACGGTGGCTCGTATCGCGATGTCACTTCACTCCGCCGACGACAGAATCGAGCTATGTGTCCGGAAGCACCACAACTATAGCACACAGGAGGTTGGCGATATACATTATACTGTTGGAAAGCATCGCCCCGACGCGGTGGCACAAGTGTATAGTCGTTCGAGCCCTGATAGCTGGCGGCCGGCTGACGAGGGTAACTGAAGCGGCGCTCGTACCTTGAATCTTGGTAGTGATTGCGCTGCGGCCTCGATGGTGCGCCAGAACCGTAGTTGTGCTCCTCGACGCCCGCTGCAGCAATGGAAACATGATGTTGAGCGGGAACCGACATAGGTGCAGCTTCACAAGGCGTCGCACGAGCGTGTCGACTGAGTTCTTCACGTACGATCTCGCGTATTGTAGACGCAAGATCAAAAGGTGCGTAGTCGTCAACACTCGCTACTGTGGTCACATTCGGCAGTCGGCCAAATTTCGGAGCGATACACCGCATCTTCAGTGTCTCAAATGTACGACAGTGCCGTATGACGTCGGCTACTGTAGCAATGCTGTCTTTGCCGATGAGGAATTGATAAACGTCCTCGGCGATTCCTTTTAACAGGTGGCCGACTTTGTCCTCTTCGGACATGCAAGGGTTGACGGTCTTGCACAGCTTCAATATGGCTTCAATGTACATTGTGCATGTTTCGCCTGGTACCTGGGCTCTTTGCAGCAGCGTTTGTTCAGCTTGCTTCCTCTTTGCCACGGAGTCCCCAAAACACTCCTTTACTTCGGACACGAAGCGATCCCACGTCGTGAGGATGTCCTCATGGTTCTCATACCATGTTAGTGCCGTGTCCGTCAAGAAAAACACCACGTTAGTCAGCTGAGTTGCCGCGTCCCAACGGTAGTAATTGCTCACCCGTTTGTAGTGTGTGAGCCACTCGTCCACGTCCTCGCCAGATTTGCCTCCGAAGGTACGAGGCTCTATCAGATGCTGACGCTGCCAAGGGCCAGCTGCGACCGAAGCAGGTAGCAAAGGCGCTGCTGGAACTGGTACTGTGGCTGTAGCTGCGTAGTTCTGGGTTCCGTCTTCACCGCGAGACATGTCGACCTCCAGTGGTAACGGGGGAAGTCCAGCAATGCGGCGGCTTCGGCGTAGATCAGGTGGTTGCAGAACCGTGATGCTTGATTCGATACCCAGCACCTCCACCACAAAACTGTTACGGTTCGATTGAGGTTAACTGTGTTTATTTACAGATGAAGTCAGGCAATGATAGGTGGTGATGGCGTCCATAAGTAGAAGCAGCCGAACCTCCTCTTCTTCTTCTCCCGTGGCTCATACCCTGACCCGGCTCATACCGTAGCAATATGTTCCGACCATGTGAGCTTGCTTGTGATGGTAACGCCGAGGAACCTGTATGATTGAACCAGCTCAATAGGAAGAGAATGCAAAGAGTAGGAGTGTGATATGAGATAGTGTTTCCGCGATACGTACATGGACTTATATTTTCTGACGTTTAGTTGCGTGAGCCACTGAGTGCACCATATTTCAATTGTAGGAAGGTCACGTTGTAAAAGCATTTGATCGTTATGTGAGTTTATACGGCGGTACAGGACGCAGTCATTGGCAAAGAGCCGGACGGTTGATGAAATACCGGTGGGAAAGTCAATGAAAATTGAAAACAAAAGGGGTTCGAGGACTGAACCTTGCGGTACTCCTCATAGGCGTGCGCGTAGGGGGGCGGGGGGAGGGCCCACCCCCTCCCCTTTATTCACCTAAGAGGGGGGGGGGGTGGCAAAGTCAGCCACGCACATTGACATAATAGGGAGGGGGGCGCTGCGACTCTGGGGGGGGGGGCAATGTCAGTGCCATACATTGACGTAATTGAAAGGGGAAGGGGGGCGCTGCGACGCACCTTCGCCCCTCCTGAAGGGGAAGCCTGTGCACGACTATGATACTCCTGATGGTACCCCTCCGGTGACTATGGTACTCCTCCGGTGACTGTAGAGTGATAGGGTGCATATGCGCAAAACGAAACCGTTCGAGTCTCCCCCACCCTGCTGCCATGCGTAGGGTACCAAACCGGTCTTCCTAAACCGGTTAACCTCCCTGCCTTTCCTTCTCTACTATTTCTTCTTGTTTCACGGTCATCACCGTTTGTGGCTATACCGTGCCTTGTGAGCGTGCTTGTTTCGGTTTCCTTTACGCAATTTGGTCTAAAGTAGCATGACATACTCCCACACCAAACAACTTTCTTTCCTCTTTTATTCTGTATCGCGCTTCTCAACGGCCAACTTCACAGTTCCAATGGCTGCAGCTTTTTTTATTATTATTTTTTTGTGACTGTGAGCGAATGACTAAGAGCATACGATTTTCGAGAGATGGTTATATATACCTCACACGCTTGGATTCGTCCAGAGGAATGTTCAGCGTCCGTCAAAAGAAGCCCAACGAATATGGGTTCGCATCGCTTTACGCTTCAAGAACAGTCGCCTCTTTCCATAATTTAAAAGCTGGATTAACGAGTCGCAGTTTGCCTTACCAGTGGCGACGTAGTCACAGTCCTAAAGCCTATGCACGCAAACCTGATTTTCTCTTCATGACGCAGGAATCGAAACATGACTCCGACGCAGCCGGCGACGGCCTGCTCTTGGCTTCCGGCCTGCGTCAACCGCAAACTACTGCCCTTCAAGCTGCACTACTTTCTATTCAGTGCAGGTTAGTAGATGACTAGATAGAGAACAGACAAGTTATAGGCAAGGTGGCTGACCTAGTCGGCTGAGTATGCTTGGCTACCTATAGAAAAAGTCGCAAGTCTCACCGCAACAGCGAAGCAATGAATTGAATAGCAATAAATTAGAATGTTATGCGAAGTAACGCTAGCAGTTATCCCCTTTCGGATCCGAACTCTACAAAACGCGGGCGTAAGAGAATGCGGCCACTCCAGCGAGTGAAGTGCTGTCTACCTGTCATGCTATCCGTTGCTAAATAGACGCTAAATAGACGGTGAGAGCAGAGCACCAAGGAAGGAGTCGTCTCTGTAGACATAGCGCGCGCGACCGCACCCGTTTGATCAAAGTTCGCCGTTTCTGCCCGAGCGACCCAGACCTCTCTGCCGACACCGCCTCACGCTCTTTCGCCCGACGGTGCCGGCAGGCGTGTTTCATCTCTAGATAAGCCGCACCCATCGGCAGCCTTTAAATGCTTTCTCTCGCACATAGCTCGCAAGACGCGCGATGCGATGTTATCGATTGGGGCTTTTTACAGAACATGACGGCGACGGCAAAAATTTGTATCGAGTGTCCATATAGTTGCTATCGCAATAATAGAGATGGGCGCATGTAGACAAGAAGTGACGGAAAGCTTACAACACGCACATATACACTGTCAAGGCACAAGCGGCGACGTAGGCTGGTGAATTTAGGTAAAGTGCAAATATGTACACGACCCTGTGAAAAGAACTTAAGATTTCATGGCACCAGCCGTTTGCGGCAATCTTCCTACAGCGATATCCACTGTCAGAAAAATGCTGGATAAAGCGCCGAACAAAGGCCACACGCAGAAAGACAAAGAACGGCGATGGAAGTCTGACGGGAAGACGGGTTCCGCTGTTAATAGAAAGAAAGGAAGGAAGGGCAGTAAAACATAACGGCATAGAAGACACAGCCGCTCCATCTTTGCGGTATACCTGTACACCGTTCAAACAGGGGCTTCTCGGGGGCCCCCATATTGTGCTCCCGGCTGTTGTAAATATGCGTTTACACACGAAAACGCACTGCCGAGACAACGACGTCGGTCTTTGTATCCCCGTGTAACAGTCCAGAAAGGAGGTGTTCCTCTCTCCGGTGGAAAGGTCCATATTAGACAGTGGGTTTGGAACATGTTCCTATACTTTCATTTGAATGCAACGCTGCGTTAAATTTACAAAATGTGTCCCTCTGACTTGAGTTTTATTACGACATTCTTCTTGTTGCGGCCCCGACTTGATGAGCAGAATACAATTTAACCTCATGTATTTGCTTGATTGCTTCCCCGTAGGAGAAGCTGGCGTCACACCGTACATCGCCGTCGTGGGAAGACGAAACGGTATTGGCCCTGCTACTTTGGCCGTCATCTTCGCCATCATGCCGCTCACAGCCGTCGTCTTCAAGCCAGTGTGCGGTTTCATTATCGACCGAACTCGAAACGTCACTGCCGTCATCCTAGTCCTGCAAGTCCTATGCACTATATTTTACGGCATCGCGTTCTTCTGCCCCAGCGCCATATCTGATGGCGCGACATACCAAGGTCATCTGAGTTGCCCACTGGGGGAGTTCGATGTCATAGGGTCTTCTGGATCAGAACGGTGTCCTTCTAGCGTAAGCGCTTCCTTATTTTGTGTGTTGTCTACAGAAAAACGTGTGCGGGAAGGGGTTAGCGTTAGCCTTACCATGGACGGCAAAATAGTGTTGGCCAATGGGTCTGAACCATGTCAGCAGTTTCGGAATAACAAGTCTCTAGCAAACGACTTCCTCGTTGTTCCTGGCGATATGAAGTGCTCTTGCGATGCTGCACTGCACCATAACGCAAACTTCTGGATCTACGCCGTATCCGCTATCCTGGGCTTCGCTTTGACCGCAACGCTGACCAACGTCAGCGACGCCGCCGTGAGCAATGCGCTCGGCACGGACATCGAACTCTTCGGCAGACAGCGTCTCTTCGGCGCCCTAAGCTACGGCATGACGTCGCCGCTGATTGGATACCTTGTGGATGTAGCAAGCAGCGAAACGTTCACCGACTACAGGCCCTGCTTCTACGTATTCGCCAGTGCCATGCTACTAGACATGATCCTTATCCTCTACGTGCCAAGGATCCGCGTCGCGGAAGTCTCTGTCAGCTTCTTCAAGGATATCGCGCAACTATTGTCAAGTCCCGAGATCCTGCTCTTCACGTTTTTCACATTCCTGGCGGGATCCTTCATGGGCTTTCTCAACGCGTTCGAGACATGGTTCCTGGAAGACTTGGGAACAACCACGTACCTCATAGGCCTAACCAAGACAATCCAGTGTTTCGGCGCAGAGCCCGTGCTCCTCTTCCTGTCAGCGTACATACTGAGGAAGATCGGGTACTTCTACTCCTACTCAGTGGCGTTCGTGCTGTTCGCCTGCAAGGCCATTGGCTATTCGTTCCTGCAGGATGTCTGGGGATTGCTTGCCATGAACATCGTTGGGGGAGCCATTTTCCCGATGGTGTACGCAGCTATGGCCGTGTTCGCTAAGAAGAAGGCCAGACCCGGAACAGCCGCCTCAATGGTCTGCATCCTTGGAGCCAACTACGATGGTCTCGGTAAGTATAGGCGCTCAGTATTTTAACCAACTGCTGAAATCCATTGTTTAAAGCAATGGCACTTAATCCATTCTATTGAGGGTTTCATACGGGACGATCTTGCATACTGTTAAAACATTAATTGAAAATATTCTTGCACAATATTTTCACGCAGTGCGTCCTCACGTACAAGCCGACACCGCTGCCTTCTGTTAACGTGCTCGCTGTGCGCCCTTTGCAGCTCCCTGTAAAAACGATTGCTGCCGCAACAAAGGGAAGCAGTTTCCGCAGCGGAAACTGTGGTAGAGTTCATAACGCTTCGAATTGGCTTAACGCAAACGGAGGAACAGCTATTCAGTCATGATAATGAACGCTATGATCAGTGCTCGTTGTTTCTATCTGAAGTGGCAGTCTCTTGAACGCCACCCTATTCGAAAACGTTCTTAAGTAGAAAGTACCGTGCAGAAAATTAGCAGGTAGCACTAACGGTCATTCTTCATGCTATCATCAGTTCAGTGTCATAAGCAGATACAACTATCACGCCGTAAGTTCGGAGCAATCAAGGGGTGATTTGTGAATTTCCGTTTGAGTCACGAAAGTCTTTGTTCACAGATATTGCTTGCTATTGGCCAGATGATTTTAGCAATAAATCTTCGGTTACTTCGGTATTAAGTACTCCACATTGAAATGCTTTCGATGGGCCCAAAATGGAGTCTTTAAAGGCTTTGTTCACAAATGTTCCTTGATAATGGCTTGTTACTTTTAGCAATAAATGCTCGGTATTAAGTACCGCGCACTGAAATGCCACTGGTTTCAATGAACCCAAGATGGAGTCTTTAAAGGCTTTGCTCACAAATGTTGTTTGCTATTATATTGTTGCTTTTAGCAATAGGTGTTCGGTATTACAATTGTCCCGCATTAAAATTCCACTAGTTTCGATGGGCGCAAGACGGAGAGCCGCCACATGAATGATAACAATGACAATACGTACACTACCGTTCAATCACGAACAGGTTCGGCAGCAGGCAGCTTGGTAGGAGGCCTCTGCATTGACAAGCTCGGAGGGAGCCTGACCTTCCGCTACATTGGGTTCTCATCGGTGGCAGCCGCGCTCCTCAGTGCGCTCTGTTACTTGCTCCTACGCTGTACTGCCGATCACGAATCCGGTAATCACGTGCCTTCTTTGTCTATGTACACGTTTCACGTGACTCACACGGCCTTTCTACTTCGCAGATATTACACCGGAGAAGCCTGAGCCATCGACTCTTTCGGGCACCCCCTGTAGTTCTCCACGCTGTTCGCCGAAGCTTGAAGACAAGACGCCCGCGGAAAGTTCGTCCAAAGTTCAGCAATCGAAGTCGCTTTCGATGTGCGGTTACATTAGATCCACATAGCAGGCTAAGCTCGAAGAATCGTATATGTCAACCTGCACGAATCCTATAGCCAACCTCCACGTGACCGGAAATGCCAAACACCTGACTAGAACATCTGCATGGTAAAAGCAGCGCAAACAGACGGCGACACGAGAAGAACGATGACACAGGCAGCGTGTCTTTTTTGCGCTGCTTTAACCACGAAGTTCAACCAACTAGACCAGTTTTGCACGCTCTTGCACAACATCTGCACAACGTAAAAGAAAATCAAGAATTTTAAGCGGTTTCATGATAGCATGATGCGAAGGGCCGGGCCCATATTCACAAAAATGACTTACGCTAAAAAGTTTCGTCAGAGAATATTTGAGCCAATCACGAAGTGGGACATATGATTAGCGAAGCCGGCTGACCAACGGAAAAACGCATTTACGATCGAAAGAAAAGTTTTGTGAATTCGGCCTCTGTTCTCTTTATATTTTTATTGTTCGCGTCCTCTGTATTGGGTATTACTGTTATTGCTCAAGCAAACATATGAAAGACACCATAAATACATAGAGAGAAGCAGGCGAGCAATATTCTCCTAACCAGGATACCACGCCCGTCCACTTCAGGATGAGAGAAAAGAAGAGAAAATGGACTATTCGTTGCCTGCGTAAATAAGCTGCATTTTCTATAAAAGAAGTGTCATTTATTTGCCTGCCCTCAACCTAATACAGTACCACAGTACCTAGTACCACATATATGTACAACATAACATAAATGTCATTCTAGGTCGGCGCCTTTTGACTGGATAATTCATAGGCTTCATCATACTTTTTTATTACCAAATGTCCACTTTGACTCGTATTCAACTCTCACAAACTACTCATCATTGTTAGTTAAATCTAGTATTGCGGCTCAAAGTCCACTAATGCCACGCTGCACCGAACTGTTCCTGAGTATGTATTGCAAAAATGAATGACTTGAAAGGCAACTGGTACTCAAACTTAAATGCGACGTCTTCAGAGCTGTCATTCGCTTTTGCGCATTCCACCCAGCCTGATTTATTATTCATTTCCAGCTCTAATTTTAAAAGAATTAAGTCATTCTTGCTCCTTCCACGGCCGATAGAGTGGCTGACGTTAGGTATCATTGTCCTTTCTCCAGCTGGTATAGCCTTGCCAAATTTGGGCTTGTATTGTTATAGCGCTTGCGTCCACAACATGTGTGTTGCTTGCAAAAGCTGCGTCGTAAAAGTGACTGAACAGCTGCAGAGAGTAATGCTCTTTCGAAATTCCTGATGTCGGTGACCGCTGACCATCTGCCGTTTTGGTTCGGCGCGCTGCAGTGCTTTGCAGCGAATGAGTGAAGCGGTGGTAATCGTGCCGCTCAAACACGTGATAGCTTAAAGAGCTCGTTTCGCATAAATTGTCGTTGGCTGAGAGCGAAAAATCAACGCTGTCCGTGAGCGAAAATTTGAGATAGACCTAAATAAATAAATAATAATAAAAAAGTATTCGCTTCGCGCGACAGACAAGTGCAGACATGACGACTATAGAGCCACATATACTATGGGGATGTCCAGGCATAATAAACAATAGCCGTGATGGCGCCTTAAACAGCGACAGCCTCTGCGAGCGCTGGGAGAGAGAGAGAGAGAGAGAAGAGAGAGAAAGGAAATACGGGGAGGTTAACCAGAGTAAGCCTCCGGTTTGCTCCTGTACGTGGGAAAGGGAAAGGGGATGTAATAGAATGAAAAAGAAGAAGAAGAGATGCGATGACAGCACGCGACAAAAAATAAAAAAAGAAAAGGTCATGACCGTAGTCCAAGTACTACACAGCAACATTTTCTGCAAACAGTCACAGTTTGACATTGAGTCCGATTGCTTGAAGAAACCGCAGCAACGCTCTCACAGCGGCTCGTGTTGAGGACCGGGTATACCCGGTCCTCAACGTGCGACAAATATTTGTAAGTCCGCTCGTACTCGATAGATTCTAAAAAATTTTGCGGCAGTAGATTTGAGAGGCAATAAGCTCCTTTAGTGAAGCCAGTTTATGGCTACTTGGAAGTGTTGCGGGGCCCCTTTAAAATAATGCAATTCTTTTTTTACAGGTTCGTTTCAGCTTCGGGTTCTACGCGCTCTAGTTATCTCCGGTTAAAGAAGCAGTGACATAAAAGTTCAAGCTCGACATCGGGCCTTCACTGGATATTTGGCATGCGTATGTTTTTCGAGCGAAATATGAACTGTGTCCGTTACGTAGACAGACAGACAGACAGACAGACAGACAGACAGACAGACAGACAGACAGACAGACAGACAGACAGACAGACAGACAGACAGACAGACAGACAGACAGACAGACAGACAGACAGACAGACAGACAGACAGACAGACAGACAGACAGACAGACAGACATACAGACAGACAACGAACTTTATTGGATCCTGCGGAGTTACTGACAGGACCCCCTAACGGGAGGCCGTTGTAACCGCTGGCCGCGCCCACGTAAAGGACAGAACGCCGTGACCATCCGCCCTTTCCTGGGCCCTCTGGATAGCCTGGGCTTGTTTTCGGAGTGCCGTGCTTCTGATGGCCTCCTCCCATTCTGCTTCGGCGGAGAGAATGGTTTTAGGCAACGCGGGACATCGCCAGAGCATGTGAGCCATGAAACAAAAGGTTTCACTGCAGTCGGGGCAACCAGGGTCAACGTCCGAGTACATAGAAGTTATTTTATTTCGAGGGCAAACAGCGTGCGCATGCCCAATGGAGCATTCAGCACCCTGCGACATCGACACTACTACGACGCATTCAGCAGGCCTCCACATCACGCCCCAGCTGCTCAGAGACGATGCTCTAGTAATGATAACGTCGACGATATCAGTGTTGTCATCGTGATGCCGACTGGTGGAGACGCCTGGCAGCGGCTTCACTTTGATTGTCTGCGTTGGTTCATCCCAAATCCCTTGTCTCCACTGCGCCGCTTCGAATTATTTTTTTGTTGTGTGCACGTCAGCGCGCGATAATTTGGAGTGAAGTTCTAAATAGCATTACGTGCCAGCATGTTGTGAAACAGCTGTGCGTGACATACACCAGTGGAGTTTCAAGTACCGCAAGAAGGAATGTCTTTGTCGCGGAGAGCTTCCAGGTACGACTGCGCAAGCAATTTACGCCTCTCCACGCGTCTCCGCAGTGCACTGAACCACCACCGTGCGTTGAACGTTGGCCTTAAGGCTCTGTTATACTCAGACTTTCCCGACGCACGCGCGCGCAAGGACGTTGCGTTTCGTCAAGTCAAGCTGGCGATGCCACGCCAGGCGCAAATCGATCTCCGCTGCAGTCGAGCCGATTCCAACGCGCCGGCACGATCTTAGCTCGAGGAGCGCATGCGCAGTAAAGCGAAGAACGCGCCACGCCACCTTTTGGGAACCGAAGAAAGAGCCTTCGAAGCAGGTTCCTGCACATGTGAGTCCGGCGCAGCCGCGCGCGGCCGGTGCGATATGCAGCAGGAGCTAATGGGAGCCGAGTGACGCCCGAGCGCGCCAGGAGCCGTCGGCCGCGTCGGCCGACGGCCGCCTGACTACAGACGGCTGTGTTTTAAGGCGAATGCCTTTAATGTATCATACTCGCGGCGTCCGTCCGTCCGTGCCCTGGAACGGTGCCTGCTATGGTCTCTCCCTAGAGAGAGAGCATAGCTCCCACATTCTCTCAGCAATCACGTGATGGTACAGCGGCGCATAGCGTTGCGCAACGCGGCGGCGGCGTCCAGCGGCGGCGTCCGTCCGTGCCCACTCACCCACAGCAATCACATGATGGCACAGTGGTGCGCGCGGCAATGCTCCTTCGTCAGACGTCTCGTTGCAGCAGTCGAGTTAGTCGGATGGCTCCCAAGCGGCCCGGTAATGATTCCACGGCAAGCGGTTCGAAGAAGCACCCCAGGAATGTGGAATCCCCGATACCATGGCCAAAAGTATCTATAAACGTTGACCATGGCATAGTCAGAGACAATGGCCACGGGCTTTCGCCGAACACACTTTGGAAATTATAAAGTGTCAATTTTTTCTGACGTAACGCCGCCGCGGACGTTACGCTGGAGCATATCGGCCCCTTTACACCCAGAAAATGTGCTGTTCTTGAGAGTTTGATAGCGACATTGGCAAGACACGCCAGCATGGACGCCTGGCTGGACGCCCAGCAAGACGCGCAGGGCGTCTACAGCGTGTGTGTGTTTGGGTGTGCGGTGAAAGAAGCTGAGCCCGGCGTAATGGAATAACCGGCAGACGCGAATGGAATTCCGAGCAGTGCGGACATGTTTCACCTTTAGGATGACCGACCATTTGGGCTGAATAAATCGTTTGTTCTCAGCCACCGGACTGCTTATTTTTGTGGAAAGAATGGGAGCGCCTGTCCTGTCCACAACGTTTGTGCCTGTTCTTAGCAGCCAGCATGGCCCAAGAATGCGTCTCCAGGTGCCTCCTCGTCGCTGCTCGAACTGGCGTCGATTGCAGAATCGGTCCTTTGGAGAGGATCGAAGTGAAAATTATTCGCGACGTCGCAAATCGCAGCGATTCCCAATACTTCAGTGTTTTATACACTTGTAGACACTGATCACGGCGGCGACGACGATGGTGGAGACGAAGGCATGACTACACGTGCGCGCCTAGCAGACGAAATGTCAGCTGAAAGTCGCGTCACCGTTTTGTGTGGCCACGTGATCTGGCGAGGCCCTTTCGGCACGTGACCGGTGAAGGTAACCACGCGGCATCGCTGACAGCGCTGCAAATTGGCGGATTTGCACCCGTTTTGAATCACGCTCAATACCGGTCATACTCGTCAATATTAGATATTTATTCGTCCTTCCGTAGCATTATGAGTAGAGACCGGATTTTAGGCAAATGCCTATTTTGTTCCTTACGCTCCTAACGCGCCATTTTCATATATGAGCATGAATCAGAGACTAAGGAGGGCTTCTATAGTGTTTTTATATTGCCTATAAATGTCTATATTTGGCGTTCGTGCCTGTATGCCTATAAGGGCCTATAAATGCCTATTTTCAAAAACTGGGGCTTATATGAACACTATTTAACTCAAGTTTCGCTTCTCGGTGCACTTTCAGCCCGTTGTTCATGTTATCACGCAACATTGACTGCTAGGAACTTTATGGGGTTCAACCTAGTTCTCTAGTTCAATCATCTGCCGGAAACAACCGCTAGCAGCAGTGAAATGGGACGCACCGGGGAGCATACGCCGCCGCGCTGACATGGCGCGAGGGGTTGGCGAATGCGAAATTGCGGAGAGCCATCAAGGGAGAGTGAAGAGCAAAAGAAGAAAGATAAAAAGGTCACAGTTCCACCGCAAGGGCGAAGCAATGAATGCGATAGCAACAAATTGTAGTGTTACTCGAACTGAGGCTGGCAGCTAACTGTTTTGTATCCGATCTTGCGTAACTATAAAACACTGGTGTAAGGGAATACGGCCGCTCCAGGGAGAGGTGTCTCCGCATAGTCACTTCACGTTGAGAGCGCAGCACGTAAAAGGGTATGCGCGCCAGCGATCACGACCGTGCCCTTGGATCCAAAGTTCAAAGTAGTGGCTGCTCGCGCGACAACCCCCCCCCCCCCGCTCCCCATCTCGCCTCTTTTAGGGGCGAAGCTCCTTTGGGTGTGGGTCTGTCCCTTCTCTGTAGTATGTAGTAGTAGTAGGTAACCACCTCTACTTCTTGGAGTGTTCACTAGATGGCGCTGTTGTAGCCACCTCTAGTTCTCAGAAAGATCCCTAGATGGCGCGGAGGCGCTCGCTGCGTTTACGCTGCGTTGCAGATGCGTGAGCCGGCCCGTTTCCGAGCGACGGAAACGGGCCGGCTCGTTTGATCTCTGCTTCAGCCGCGTTCGTCGCCCCCGCTCACGCGCTTTTACCCGCGGTAGAACAACAATGCGCGGGGGGATCTTATCAATTTGCACTTCATATCGGAAGGACATGACGGCGACGGCAACGGCGACGGCAAAAACCCGTCGAGACTGTCCATATCGCAATAAAATGTGATGCGCACGCGACTTTTGTTTAGTTTGTAATTTACTTTTTAACCATTTCCCTACAGAAGACGAGCGTAGCTTGCCCACAAAGTTTGTACTGCTCCAACCGAAGACGAACTGGGCTCGTCCACACTGAAAAAAGCATTTTAAAGAAAACGTGCTCGAAGCATGCCTTTGGTGGCGTCTAATCCGGCGTCTAATTATGAGTGGTGAACCGTTACTAGGGGTCGATAACTACACGTTGACGCAAGAAACACGACATGCGTAAAGCTGACGTCACTGCTTTTTTAAACGCCAGTGTAGTCTAGTCGGCGTACCTGGTAAGCGAAGATTGTGCACCCAACTACTCTATTTACAAAAGCAACGCGATCCACCTGGTAACGCTTTACTCCAAGCCAAAAAACTACAGCCTAGACCGCTAGTCGCCGACTGCTTGGCATGAAACCGATTCCCACAAAGCGTGGCATCTGCCGAGTTTTTATGATATCGGCTTAATTTTCAGAATCCAACCTTCAGGGTCCTTTTAACTGTCAAGTAATTCAAATATGATGTTTAAAAAATAAATATGGGGAGGGTGGGAGGAAGGGACGACACTTGCAAGGGGTGTCTCCCCTAGCCTGAATAGAAGGGAGGGAGGGGCGGGTCAGGACCCCCCTGACCCCCCATGATTTATGCCACTGACGGGTAGCACACGGCTTCGCCTAATCTTCGTGCTAGCAGCTTTATTACTGTGTTTTGGCGCTCGTTTCGGATAAAACACTGGATCGTTGTGAACTTCCTGAGCCGATTCGAATTGGTGAGCTTAGAAGGTTAGTTTGGTGAGGGGGAACTGCTGAACATTTGCTAAACTTCGTCTCGCGACAAAGCAGCTCCAGGCCACATGCAGCCAAACGGAGCCGAAAGAACGAAGCTTAGACAAATCCGTGTGCTACCCATAATTCCTATGCTGGCTGAAGTGCCATGCGTTGTAGCTCCCATAGACACTAGCGCCAGAGTTCCCTCTGGTGTATTATTAGAAACCTATGCCAAGCAGGGCTGGCGCTGCTCGACCACAGTGGCTGTATAGGGGAAATGTGTGAGAGAGAGAGAACAACTTTATTGGTTCGATCCGGCAAAACAGGGGAGGGGATAGGGATGGAGACTCTTGCGTGCCCGCTTGCCCTACGGAGGCGGGGGCCGTACTACAAGACCATGTGAAGACCGTCCCGCCGGCGCCGACGCCTTCTACCGATGCCTCGAATGGCACTGTCCGGGTAGCGTTGGTCGTAGCTTACACGACGCTCGCTCGGCTCGCTGCAGCGAGTGAAGGCTTATTTGCGGCGGATATGGTCTTGTTGACACCGTAAATTTTCATGTGCCTCTGCTATTGGCCTCGAGGAGTTACGGAGTCGCCCTCTGTCGGACGCACCTCGATTGCGTGCTAGGCAGGATACCGCCGGCGCGCTCACCATAGGTTTTGCTGTCGGCGCTCTACAAAAACACCTCGCGGAAGCCCTCCAGGGCATTTCTGTAAGTACTTTAGACATGAACTGTGTTCTTTACTGTCAAAATAATCATTTTCGACGAACTGAAAGCACAAGATAGTCTACAGTCGCTGTCTCTTTGCAGAAAACCGAGCACCCGCGTCACTCTGTCACCGCGTTGGAGACCCCTGAACCGGCTTCTTGCGTGAAAGGTAGTCACTCGCTGAGTGCAAACTGTGAAATATCTCGTTAGAGTAGACTGCCTGTATAACCAAACGGAGCATAACAGAAAGAAGCCTCGAGCCAGCGATCGCACGGGTTCGCGAGGACTGACGGTGCCTCTGCATGTATGAGCGTCTGCATGTATGTTCGTACTGATGGTTTCGCTTTTGCTACGAGCGCGTTTTGGCACCGCGCTGTGAACTTTAGGCCGCAAAATATGAGAATTTGTCAGTAAACAAACAACTACTATTGCGCGGACGCTATCAGAGCAGTTCAAAAACAATTTCCTTACAACTGCGGCTTCGGTGCGCATGGCAACTTCGTGATCTGTCGTCGACGATTCAGTGTTTTTTTTTTTCTTTTTCAGTCTAAATTCGGGCACGTTTCAATGTCATTTGACAAGTTGTCTCGCACTGCGTATTGATCGGTCTTCTCAGCGGGCAAATGCCGCTGCTTCTGTTTCTTTATTCAGCGCATTCGTTTCGTTTGGTGCTCACACAAAACGTGAGCAAATGCGACGCCTTTTTTTAATGCTCCTTATTATCGTTCCGTTTGCATTCCAGTGAACTTGCCGCTCTCTGTGATCAACAAATTCATAGACCAAAGCTTCACCACTTCGAGATTGCTGGTGGAAAGAGAACCAGTCTACGAGACCGAGCATGTAGTAGCATGCGACGCCTAGGAAAAGAAAGAAAATACAGTAACGCGGGAGAATCAGTACATCGACTTATAAGAAGAAGGTGGCTTTCGCCTTCTAGTCATCTTTAACGAATGCATAAGGGACCCTGTGCGTTTTTGAATTTAACGTATCTAAACATTGACTTGCGCATCTGCAGCCGATTTTGTGGACGCTGAGCACGGGGCCGACGATCAAGAGGTCGCATTGGAGGGTTCTGAGATGGCATCGCACGTGGTAAAAGGTAGCGCTTTTACCATCCTGTGGCAGATTAGCATCATTTGCCGGCGGGAAGCGCGCGCGAGCCATCGTCTCAGTGCGCGCTGTCTGCAACTCACCGAGCATCGCAGGCCCGACGCAGTAACAAAAGTCTTCGTCGCGGAAGTGCTTGTTACACACAAGACTAGTAGCGGATGGCTACTTGCCGGTTCTTAGCTTTACAACCCATGCTTCACGCCGTTTCTTGTCCCGCGGTTACCGGTGCAGGCTGACACTGGGCTCCGTTGCATAAACGCGGCACTGCAGCACCGAGCGGTATAGAGCCCCATGTTCGTCGCCTTCGGAGGCAGCCACTCTATTACAATGGTTTCAATTGAGTAGAAAATGAGAAAACTTCCGAATTTGAACAGACCGCAGCGCATGTGGGACTTGAAACTCGTTTTCAAAGCACGCGGCAGTGCGCCACAAGCAGCCGACGTGGCCGCTGAGACCACGTGATCCTGCCAAGCACGTCACGCCGACGGTGGCGCCGGCGTTTCCAGTGGTGGGCCTCGAGGCCAATATTACAGAGCGTAACTGCCTCATATTTAAATCAGCTTCACGGTAGACATTATCGAACATTACCACCGGACGCTATGACCGTACGTACAGTACCTTAGGTGAAGCTCGCAAACATCACTGCCAGGCTAAGCTTGCCACTGCTTGCAACATTGCGTTCGCTCCTTGGTGCTGAGGCATGTAACCGATTAATATTTTTTTAGGATTGCCCTTTCCCAAGGTAACTTAAAAGCAACCTCAAGAAGCACGACAAAATGCTACGATCACATAGATATCAATTTCTGTCAAGGTGTTATACTTAACATTGTGCATGAGGTAGTCAATTAACAGTGTATAATATCAAATCATTTTACTCTTACTCTTTTTATTTTAATTTCGGACTGGCCATCTTCAGAAACGTCGAACAGGCGACGATAGGGAGCCAAAAGATCAATGTTGTAAGCGTAGTCAGCCTTTTTGTGCATGATAACCCTGTCCTCCACGAAGAAGGAATTGTCCGAGCTGGTCTGGAATTCACTGGAGATCATCTCGCCTCACAAATCCTGCCAGGAGGAGGAAAAACTGATAGATGTACTCGCACATGTTCTTGATGAAGTGCGGCGGTTTCAAACGGCACAATGCCACTTTTATTCGGTGAGGGTTAAACAGGCGAAAAAAAAGAAAAGACGCACAGCGGCCTCAGTCACCGAGTAGTCATGGCCGAAATACTCGTATAGAATGCGCTGCTGCTCCCGCAATCATCGCTGCTGT
The DNA here is from genome assembly GCF_013339695.2 of Rhipicephalus sanguineus. Lineage (NCBI taxonomy): Eukaryota > Metazoa > Arthropoda > Arachnida > Ixodida > Ixodidae > Rhipicephalus > Rhipicephalus sanguineus. The sequence goes on along the minus strand of NC_051181.1, from coordinate 131,746,652 downwards.
CGCTACCAGAGCAGCGACCAGGCGCCATTTTGCCGTGCGTATCGCCTGATGTGCCATAGCAATCTCCCGCGGCACTGACACCGAGATTTGTTCCAGTATGCGGAGGGCGAGAGTGTGGCAGTTGTTGCTGCTCTTCTCGTACACACCGAGGTAGAGGAACTCGTCTTTGTCGGCGATCGCCTCAAGCTGCGCTCTTTCTATGCCATGAAGCCCCAGCGATAGCTGCAATTTTGAAGAATGAACACCTTTAATTAAAAAGAAGTCTTTAGAAGTTACTTAAATCGTAAAGCATGACGGAACTACTAACCGGTGCTTTTTAAACTGAGTCTCGTGAGGTTTCGTTTTTTACACTTGTCTGGAAATGTGCCACGAACATTGAACGCCATTATAGCCAAAAGAATAAATAATTCTAGCTACATTAAAATATAAGTCAAGCTTAGCTACCAGACGGCAACAAAACTGATGTTTGCGGAGTCGCTAAGAATCCACAGGTAGACATAACGTCAACTGCAGTCCCCGTTATGACTTAACTCATCGACGTTTCGTCGTCCTGCCACGACAACAGTCAAGTTTCAATTTCGCGATTAAGAGCTGCATTGCGTCTCGCCGAGACTGCAGAAAAATTTATTCGTTCGTGCTTTCAGTGGGCACTATACCGTCTGTTTCTTGACACACTGGAGCGACCTTATTAGAGATGTGCAGCAGGTTAGCGTTCGCCGGATCACCTGCGACACCGGCTCGCGCGAGATCGCCGCGTGCTGGCAGCAGTGCTCCGAGCTCCGGAGCCGGGCCGTGTTTGAGGCACTCGATGAGGGTGAAGAAAGCATACGTTCGACATTGCATCGCCTGCTAATGCACTCCTGTTATAGACATATCGCTTTCGTAGCCATAGACTGTGCTCTCCTTCATCCCCCTCCCCTTCCCCCGTCAAGGGCCGTTGAGGTGACCTCATACTGAGAGACAGTTATAGCCCTGCACTTTTCTCTTCCTCTCCTTTTTCACAAGAATCACTTCATAGCCATAGACCGTCTTTCGCCACATTTGTGACATATGTACCAGATGTACCAGACCGTCGTTTGCCACATTTGTGACATATGTACCAGATGCACCACTCATATTTTCTCAAATAGATCACATGCGGTTTTTACCGCAGTGCTTCCTGATGGTCTGGTCATACACGTGGCCCTTTTTTTTTTCTCTCTCACTGTTTCACATGCGTGACTACCTAGTGACAGCAGAGCCTTCCGTTTGTGGCAGAGTAAGAGCGATTTCTAATGTTTAAACACTTCTTCCCTTGCATCTCAACGTGACTTATGAAGGCGTCATCCATATGTCGCTAATGGGCGCTTTGAAAAACATACCTATATAAATTGCCTAACTATAATCATCGTTCTATGCATGCATTTATAAAAACTGAGGCGTACATTTCGTGCTTCTATCATTCAAACTGTGATCGCGATTGAAAAAGCTGCAGAAATGAATGCATGAAACGCAAGTAATGTGTATATACTGTGTATACTTGATTGGTTCTTGTCTGTCTTTTTAATAATGAAGCCCCGAATCAACAGACATGCTTTTCATATATGCTATACATTACACAACAAATATTATGGTTTTTCGAAGACGAGTCTGACAGAAGCCTGTCTGGTCGGGAAGTATCGTCATAAAAAGGGAGATATTTTGAACGATCAAACAGAATGTCAATGACGCTAACAAGGAAGACGTATATTCAAATGCCTTGTCAGAGGACGCGGAACACTTGCTCAGATCGACTGGAGAGAAAGAAAAATTCTGTCTTCAAGACACAACTTGGAATCTATTCCGATACAAATGACCGATAAGACACTTAACCGAAATTACAGAAGCCTCCCTCGTATCTACACCCACTACTTACGTTACATCTTAAAGCCTCCATAAACATCGCTTCACACGTCCTCGTTTTCAGTGTGAAAGTTCATGGAAGCCGTAACGCCTGATTCTTTTTCGTGCTCGGTGTTTCTCTTTTACTTTTGGTGATTTCGTTTTTTTTTTTTTTCAGGAGCACTTATTCATATTTGTGGAAGCAACACTGCTAAGTGTCCTTTACACCAATCCCGTAGTTCCATATAGTTTGGTGCTAGCAGAAATGGTTATTTGTCCAGCGAGGAAGCATGAACGTCCGTCAAGAAGCCGTTATCAGGGTCACATATCGCCTTTTCTGCATCCGTTTACTGTCCTCTCGATAGCTGCCCACCTTGGTCGTTGATGTAGAACATTCTTTGATGCTGCAGTTATAAACTTCGTTTAGGGGAATGCAGCATTGAGGCCGCTTAGCTTTGCCTATGCACTTTACCCTAAGCACTATGCAGCAACACTAAGTGCTGACTCCCATTCAGTTTCAAGGCACGCCGTCTGCTCTGAGCATAGCTAGATCTTGCTCACTAGCTTCCTTAGGTATTGTACTATGGCGAAGTAATAAATTATCTACGCCGCAGAAATATTGCTTTTACAGTGGGCACATTGCGAACTAACTAGGAACCAGCGTTGTGGTTGTGGTCCTATCTGTTAAGCTGAAATCAAATTTATGGCTAGACGCCAGCACTGAATTCCGAGCCGCGTGAACATAGAGCTCGGCATATTTGAACGAAAAAAATTGCCCTAATCACAAGATTGGAGGATAATGATGATAGCGATGGCTGACGGTTACAATTTGTTTCTGCGTCATTTTTTTAGGTAATCGCAGCACGGAATTTCGGCTTGTTTCGTTCTGAATCGCAGTGTGACATACCCTATACTGGGCCAAGAGCTGCATTCTCCGAGTCGGTTTTGTATACCAGGTGTTTCGTGGAATCTGTACCGGGTGTCCCAGCTTACTCGAACCTAGATTTTTTTTTTAAGCCATACAATTGGGAAGAGCTGGAGTAGCGGCGCGCGCTCGTGCGCCACTACGCAAGTTCTCTACACGGCTTCATTTGTTTGTTGCCGCATTGTACAGGGCCTCACGCAATTTCATAGACGCGACACGTACACACGACGCTGACGCATGTTTCATGCCACGTTGAGACGTAAAACACGAACGATTGTTATATTTAAAATACTTCTGGTGTGCTACCTCAAATAACAGTGTCATGTTAATGAGGCACGCGTAGTGGGAGACTAGAAGTACTAGAGGTGTGCGAATATCAAAATTTTAAGTGCGAAGTGAATTCGAATATTAAAAGGTGAGCGCGAATTGAATCGAATATTTTTCACATAGTTGTCGAATTGAAAATCAGTTCTGCGGAATCCCGCAAGGTGGCGGAAGGGTTAAGAAAGGGAAAATAGACAACCACCCGTTTTAGCACGAAGCCACAAGGAAATTCATATGGATTTTTCAGACGATTTCGCGGTCCCTGGAGAGTCCGAAAAATCAGACGTTGACTGCATTTATCTTCCGGCAGTTCGAATACTTCAAATAGTCAAATTCCGGTGCGAAATCGAACAGCATAATATTTGGGGTTTAACGTCCCGAAACCACGATATAATTATGAGAGACGCCGTAGTGGAGGGCTCCGCAAATTTCGACCACCTAGGGCTCTTTAACGTGCACCTAAATCTAAGTGCACTGGCCTCAAACATTTTCACCTCCATCGAAAATGCAGCCGCCGCGGCCGGGATTTGTACCCGCGACTTTCGTGTCATCGGTCGAGCGCCATAACGACTAAACCACAGTAGCGGGGCAAATCGAATAGCAAATACTATTCGAAAAATATTATAAAGTTCGAATATTCGCACACCCCTACGAAACACTTACCACCAGCGGTCCCTTAATGTTCAGTTTAAATGTGTACGAGATTTCTGGGAACATTTCTTTAAGCGTCCTGCATAATACAACCCATATATACGTGATTGTCCGCCGCGGTGGTATAGCGGTTACGGTGCTTGGCTGCTGACCCGAAGGTCGCGGGTTCGATGACGGTCGCATTTCGATGGAGGCGAAATGGTAGAGGCCCGTGTACTTAGATTTAGGTGCACGTTAAAGAACACCAGATGGTCGAAATTTCCGGAGCCCTCCACTACGGCGTCCCTCATAATCATATCGTGGTTTTGGGACGTAAAACGCCAGATATTATTATTTTATATATATATATACGACATTAGGATCGCCACACCCTCTCACAGCTGCGGTGGAAGATTTCTTGCTGTATTACGTCATAACTCATGGCAACCACTGCGACAACAATCAGAGAATAGGCAAGGTGCGATTTTTTTTTTTTTTTGCTACTGAAATTGCATAACCAGGCGGCAATAGCGAGAGCGAGAAGCAACGAACGAGAGCGAGAGCGATTTAAAGCAATAGTGTCAAATAAGCCCTTCGGCACTTCTGAACTCATTCTTGTTCTGGTCAAATGGACGCCATCTTCCAGACTACGTGCTGTTAAAAAAAAATTAAAGTACGACATGCTGTTTTTTTCAGGGCCTGTTCATTTTTTGGCAGCCACATCTGCATATGATAATGTTCTCGTTCTATACCAGCTGTTATCCCCTTTGCATATTATACGTATTCCTCGTTGGTAAAGCACCTCTTACCTTGGGCTTGGGGTAGGGCCACTCGCTGTCTACGGTAGACACCCTTGTGCTCAGTGCCAGCCGCCCATCTTGTAGGCGGTCACCCTCCAGGAACACCACCTTTCGGTCTTCAAAGGTAACGCCCACGGTCCAATGAGAGACCGTAGGATCGTGACTACTGGTAGAGCCGTACAAAAACGACACCAGTCTGGCTCCCAATGCGAGCCACGAATTCGTGACCGGTGTGAAGACTAACTCCACTGCAGCGACATCCCTGCCAGAATAATTTGAAAAAGACAACTGAGGTCTCCAAAACAATACAGGGCCCGTATGTACAAAAACGTGTTAGGCTAATGAAGTCGAGGCTTTGACGGAAACCCGTCTGGTCGGGAAGTAACATGATAGAATAAAAGCAGGACACCGACCATGAAATAAAATGCGGAATGACGTTTCGGCTCCCCTGACGAGTCATTGTGAACAAGGCTCCCGTCAGGGGAGCCGAAACGTCATTCCGCATTTTATTTCATGGTCGGTGTCCTGCTTTTATTCTATCACGTGTTAGGCTAGAATTGTTCATACGAGCAGACTTTATCCAATCTTTTCGCCGGATATATCGTTATGCGAAGACAGCCGCCTAAAGACAGAACACACTTGCAGTCGAAAAACTGAGTCTTCGGCCCAGGCATTATTTTTACCGGCCTATCTGCGAATGTCGACGTCGCCGCATGACAGTTTACGTGGTTGGTGTTTTTGCTCAAGCAAAAGACTTTTACGGTTGTCTGTCGCGGTTGTATAGTAGTTACGGTGCACGGCTGCTGGCCCAAAAGTTGTGGGTTCAATCCCGGCCGCCGCGGTCGCAATTGGTACTGGAGGCCGATGTGCTGTGCGATGTTTTTCGATTTGAGTGCGCACACCTCCTAATCATATCGTGTGTTTGGCAGGTAACATTATTAACGTATTAAACAGGTCATGTTTGCCTTTGATGGCAGATAGTCTTAAAAAACAGGTAGACCGTCTTGAAGCTGCAGGTTACCCGAAGCATGTGCTAATTTCCGTAGCGGAATCAGTTCTACAAAAAGATAAGGGAAAACAGAAAGGATGGCCAAGAAGAAAGAACAGAAAGAAGGGGAAAAACAACCGTCATACCTTACATTCATCGGCTAGCGCATAACTTGAAAAAGGTAGGAAAACACGCCGATGTCGAAGTTGTATTTTCTACGCCTAAAATATTGTCTGCAATGTGTTCAAAAATGAACGAAACAAAAAGACAACCACCATATTGTCCCATAAAGCATGTAAATCAGTTTTTAAAGGGACCCTGAAACGGTTTTTTGAAGTTTTGTCAGCGCTTTTATTCTTTAGGCAATCGACAGAGACAAATATGGGGAAATGATCTGTGATAGGCTTATCATAGACTCCGGCACTAATATGTGTCTCGGAATTTGTCAGTGCGTGATCGATCAATGTAGCAGACGTTGCTGTTATTCGAGTTGGTGTAGTGATGAGGTTGCAAAAGTGATACGATTTGAGCAAGTACATGTAATCATCGTTCGCTGGACTACGGTTATCAATGTTCATATCACCAACAATAACAGCAGATTGTTTGACATTGTTTGTTAGTTGACTCAGAATCATTTCAAGTGTTTCAAGAAAAGAGAGAAAACACGCGTTTGGGGGACGATAAACTACGCCCACTGCAACTGAGGATTCCAACCTGATGAATAGTGATTCAATGGCACGTGTGCTGCATGATAGTGAAGGAAGAATTGTAAATGAATGCTCATTTTTCACAAAAAGAGCAACACCGCCCCCTCGAGAACGAGTCACGTGGCTGCGATAGCATTGTGTAATCAGGAATAACAATGTTTTCGTTCCTTTTAGGGGCGAAGCTCCTTAAGGCGGCACCCGTTCGTCCCTCGTAGTCGTAGTGGTGCGTAACCAGTCGCAACGCTAGTACCAGATCTTGACCTCCAAGGTGGTGCCGGTGGGATATTTTTCCTGTGGGTTGTTGAACAATAAAAAATTCGCAGCGTGCGCGTTAACTAAAAGCCGAATTCTTCTGTCTCTCATTCCCCATTAGCAGCCATTGGCATGTTCCAGTAGGAAACGTTAGTAGAAGTAGAAGTGTAAGTGTTAGCTAAAAGCCGACTTCTTCTGTCTCTCATTCCCATTAGCAGCCATTGTTTACCTCCAAGGTAGTGCCTGGTGAGATTTCTCCTGTGCGTGATTAAACAATAAAAATTTTGTTCAAAACGCCGTTGATTGATGAAATAAACCAACGAAAGACGCCAGCTGTTTTCTAAAAGCAAAACGAAAGAACGCCAGATGTTTCTAAAGCAAAACGAAAAGACGCCAGCTGCTTAACGAAAGACGCCAGCTGCTTAACGAAAGACGCCAGATGTAAAGACGCCAGATCTAAAGCAATATTTTTCTAAACAATGAAAATTCACAGCGTACATGTAAAATTAAAGTGAGCTGCAAGTCGTCATAACTCATCGAACCTTTAGTATAAACGCGACCGATCTCACGTCGGTGATGATGTACTGGGCAGAATTCACGGAAGATTCACGGTTTACCGATGAACCTCCGCAGCTTCGCCCACTCATCATCATTCACTCCGCGGATATGCTGTGATTTTTAGCCAAGTTTCAGTGACAGCGATCACGTCAAGGCGTTGTGGCTGCTGGGCAATAAATGCGAGAAGCTGATCCAGGTTTTTTCTTATGCTGCGAACGTTGCTATGAAATATCGACATGCTTCTGCGAGTGCAATCGTCTTGTTGATTTAGGCGAAGCATTTTGTTTGAACTGGGTACGTGCACTGGGTATAGGCACAAGAGAAATACTTATGCCACACTGCCAAGGTCAGTGATTCGACACATCGTTTTTTTTTTCTTTGCGGGCTCACTACAGGCAGTAGTATATCTGCTCGAAAAAATACTTACAGAGTCCCAGTTTCCACTTTAAGGAAATCTATACATTTATGGCGTTATATATATATATATATATATATATATATATATATATATATATATATATATATATATATATATATATATATATATATTATATATATATATATATATATATATGTATATATATATATGGAGGAGAGGTTTAGTGGCGGTGCGTTCCTGTGGTGACGCTCTGAACAAACACAGCGAGTCGGGGCCGAGCACCGTCCAGAAAGATGCCAGCGACAACCAGCGCGAGGCGAGCGTTGGCGATACTGCTGACCGGCGACGCGTCTTCTTCTTCACAATTCGCCCCCGCCGGAAAAGAGCCATCCTGGCGACCTAGGAGTCTGGAGGCAGAGGGCTGTGGTATGGCTTGAGACGTGCCACGTGGACGAGGTCACGTCCACGCCGGCGCATGTCGTCAGATGGGGAAACTGGCTCAATGATAAAGTTCACCGGGGATGTTTGCTCCAAAACACGGTAAGGCCCTTCGTACTTTGGGACGAGCTTTGAGGAAAGCCCAGGAGCTTGGTACGGAACAGCCAGCCATACAAGAGATCCAGGGGAATAGCTGGGACTTGGAAGTGAGTCGGCGTTGTTTTCCTTCTGGCGCTGTTGTTCTTGGGATGTAAAGGTGCGCGCGAGTTGGCGGCACTCTTCCGCTTGTCGGGCAGCTTCGGACACAGGTGGGCATTCGGAAGCGTCCGGACGATATGGTAGGAGAGTGTCGATGGTGTGCGAAGGTTCGCGGCCATACAGGTCAACTTCTTCGCGCACGAAGTCCTTGATCTCCTGAAGCGTCGGCGAGTGCTCGGGAACAGTACCAAGACTCGAGAGCGAGTCGGCGTGCGATGAAAATGGCCGAGTCAGGGCGCGCTGCTTCCTCAACTCGTCATAACTTTGGCATAAAGTGACGACTTCCGAAACTGTGCGAGGATTCCTGGCCAGGAGCATCTGAAATGCGCCATCGTCGATCCCTTTGAGGATGTGCTGAATCTTGTCCGACTCAGGCATGGCGGCGTTGACACGGTTACAAAGATCGATGATGTCTTCAATGTAACTTGTGAACGTTTCGGACGGCTTCTGTGCTCGTGTGCGCAAGCGTTGTTCGGCGCGGAATTTACGGACAGCGGGTCGGCCAAACACTTCAGCGAAAGACGTCTTGAATACTGACCATGTCGGGATGTCGCTTTTGTGGTTGTGATACCACATTTCGGCAACGTCAGTGAGATAAAACACGACGTGGGTCAACTTGTCGGCGTCATCCCACTTGTTGTGCGCGCTCACCAGTTCGTAGTTTGTGAACCAGTCTTCTACGTCGGTCTCACCGGCACCGCTGAAAACCTTGGGGTCCCTCAGCCGAGGAACTCCGGTGCCGCTGCCGGACTGGGCGGACGGGGCCTGTTGGTCGACGTTGGTTGTCATGACGGGCGGAAGTGTTCTGCTTCGCAGCTCCAGGTTCAGTTGACGGGGACCCTCAGCACCCTCCACCAATTGAGAAGAGGTTTATTGGCGGTGCGTTCCTGTGGTGACGCTCTGAACAAACACAGCGAGTCGGGGCCGAGCACCGTCCAGAAAGATGCCAGCGACAAGCAGCGCGAGGCGAGCGTTGGCGATACTGCTGACCGGCGACGCGTCTTCTTCTTCACAATATATATATATATATATATATATATATATATATATATATATATATATATATATATATATATATATATATATATATATATATATATATATATATATATATATATATATATATATATATATATATATATATCTGTGAACACTGCTCTCTTCCCGTCTGCGTCAAAGAATGGAACGCTCGATCACGGAATTTTGAACCGCCACCTACGCAGGAACCATGACATGATGCTTAACCAATTCGCTCATTTTACACGAATTTGAATGTCACTCCGGCTGAGTCATGCTCCCAACTGATAGGTCACTTTATTCTGATTACTGCTTAGTAATTCTCTTATTTGCTGCATTTCTTAGCAAACCTTTGGCACTTTGAGAGTTTCTATCTATCTATCTATCTATCTATCTATCTATCTATCTATCTATCTATCTATCTATCTATCTATCTATCTATCTATCTATCTATCTATCTATCTATCTATCTATCTATCTATCTATCTATCTATCTATCTATCTATCTATCTATCTATCTATCCGCCTACGTATGGGTGCTCTCATGATTGCCTCTTTAACCTGGTGTAAACCAAAATTGGCATGGGAAAACAAGAGGATTTGACGAATATGACTGTCGGGTCATACACATGAATAACATGGAAATGCTGTCGCGTACGTCGTCAAACCCTTTCCTCCAGACACGTGTGGAACATACCCGTTTACCATGGCGGCGGTGTACCGGTATGCGCCACAGGTGATTTACAGTTTATATTTCCCCACGAACGGCGAGAACACACATTGGTATTTAAAACGCGAGAGCATTAAGAAAAACCGACATCGGCAGCGTTGACCTCGAATGGAAAGAATAAAAACTAGGATCTCAGCAGGAATAGAACCCAAGGATTCTTTGTGACAATCAGGTATTCTACCACAGAGCCACGCCAGGTCTAGAAACTGCTTTGGAAAAACACCCAATGCAGGCGTAATTTCGGTGCAACATCAATTGTGGTTGTGGTGCTGGGTATATAATTGTGTAACAATGCAACAAACATGTACTCCTACGATACAGGCGTCGTGTCGGGTTAACGTCTCTGATTCCAGTGTTGGCTTCGCTTTTATAGCAGTCTAATAAACATAACATTTGTATTCCCATGGTTCAGCAAGCTATAATGAAGCATTGCTCGACCCCGGAAGAATACATTAACGAAAGTTACGTATGATATTCCCATTATTGCACCGTAAAGTGCATTTAGTTTCGATAATACTGACGTATGTACCTAACGTGAGGGCTGACGTTACGTCGCACCATAAGTTAGACTTTGAACGCCAATGTTATGGACGTGCCTGGAAAGCCCAACATGTGCACACAGCTACTACACTTACAAAATCACCTTGATCAACCTCGTAACGCTTGGCTAAAAGCCATAAAATACAGCATAGAAGTACTCGCTGACTGCTTCGCATGAAACAGATTCCCAGAAAGCAGGGGATCTGCCGAATTTTCGTTTGGAGCAACAATCCGAAAATGTTTAAAATTAATGTCAGTACTTCTTTAACGAATAGGCCGACTACGTCACGGGACCCTGGAGTGCTCTTCGAAATCGAAACTGCCTCAGGTCCTAACATGCGAGCACATAAATAAACATTCGTCTTGCGCTGGGGCAAATGAGTTTCGTTGCCGTTATTAAGGAGACTGTCGCCACTGATTGGGAGAAGAAAAAAAGAGGTTCACAAATTTTCTGTCACCCCTCCTTTAAAACATGCAAACTGCACGTAGTTATACTACGGTCACGTAAAAGAGCGTGCGTTGTTCTTCACTCCCGCGTACAGGAAGCATCGGCAAGCCCAAACAAATTGTGACACTTGCTGGACAAATAAAAACGAAAATTTAAATAAAAAAATAAATTACGACTGTATTCTGATAGCGTTCATGTCAGACCAGACTTTGCGTACAGCAGCCCAAAAAAAAAGCATGACGATTGTTCCATTCTTGAAGCAGTTTGCGCATGCGTGTGAGAACGACATTGGTATAAAAGGTAAAGCCGCATGGTCGACAAGTGACAGCGGTTTAACTCTGTGTTGGCAACTATTCGTGCGGCTTCTTCCCGCGGTGGGCACTTCGCGTCTTCCTGCAGATGTACTACGTGGACGACCGATTCACTGATCGAGCATTTGCGTATCGGCATGGCTTGGTGTCTGCGTACCAGGAGCCAGGCCGCCAGGCCTCATGGTTCTACAAACAGCGCTCTAAGTGAAGGTGAGTTATGCGTTGTAATATTTTCGTTGGAGCATTCGTGTTTCGCTGCAGGTGGCAACGAAGTTTCATTTGTTCAGAGTAAAGTGGTAATACTGAAATTTGACATTAGCACAAAAAGCCTTCAAGAGTAATAACAATTCGTCGGGTTTCACGTGCCAGAACCACAATATGAGTATGAGGAACGCGCTTCAGTATAGTAACGGAGAACGGGCCAACAAAAAGGCGGCAGATAGTAACTCTCGCACAGAAAGAAATCTGATGATGAGAGCAGTGCTTTAATAATACGCAGTAGTCCTGTTATTCTTTCATTTATTTGCTCCTGCGAATAATTTGGGGCGCTTCTTTCAGCTAGACCGGCTTCCGTCGACACCTAGCATGTTGCCGTCCTATACATCACAAAGCCTACCGAGTAAGCTAACTTGAGTGCGATACCGTGACATTTGCGCCAACGGCTACAAGAGATGCGTTCAAAGCCTACCGAGTAAGGTAACTTGAGCGCGATACCGTGTTGCGTTCACTTCAGTTTTGGTCAAAGGTAGTCGCGTGTTTGCACTCTTCCTGTTTTCGCGGATTCTGCGAGTTCCACAGCTTAAAAATCAGCGCCGTGACTTTTGTACTGGCGTGGTTTCCTTTATATGGTGCTACATATCTGTTACTACTGCCAATAAATGTAGCCGCACCGTTGGCAAACATTGAAACAATCTAACCGCAGGTTCAGTGCCGTCGACGTTGCCGGCGCTGCGCTTCGAAATGATGTACATGTTTCCCATACTTTCTGAAAAAGGAGACAACCGTGCGAGACCGCATGTAGAAAGCTGATAAGTGGTACACACGATGTGTGTGATCGATAACTTCCACTTCTTTTGTTTCTGAATGGCGCGCTTGCACAACAATCTGTGTTGAACACTCAGATTTTTGCTTTTTGTGGTATGCTATACTTGTCAGACGTAGCAGTTCGCCCTCTAAATGCGCCCGTTCAGCAATGCAGGAGCGAATAAGTGACGTTACATCGTATAGATTAGCATGCGCACGTTAGCTGAATTATAGACGAAGTCAAGGTCATTTTCGGGTGGTCACTGGTGCAGCAAATACATGACTGCGTAATATTGTCTCCTTACCAGTAAATTTTGTCCGTGCGGGTACAAGATGTTCTAGATATGTGTTTCCATAAGACCATGAAACGTTTTTCTGCATGGGCGGCCACAGGTATACACTGAAATTTAGAATACAGCACTTCGGTGTGACTGCGGTCAAAACCTGGTGTTCAAACAAACCCGGGTGTCGCTTTTTTTGTTGTTGTTTTTCAACCACCATACACACCGTACAAGTTCACGTACAAATTGCATTTTCTAAGTAAGAATTTGTGAAATATTGGGCAGGCCTAGTACGTGACGTGCTGCAACACAATTTTAGGCATCTTAATTCACTGATGCTCTCGAGGCATCTTTCGCTTGCATGATATAACTCATGAGAAAGCATGTGCCAACCACGATACGATTGAAGAACGCCGTAGTGGGGACTCCGGGTTAATGTAGGCCCACCGGGATTTACTTAAATTGCAAGTCCGCCGCGGTGGAGCAGTGGTTATGGTGCTCGGCTGCTGACCCGAAGGTCGCGGGTTCGATCCCGGCCGCGTCGGTCGCATTTCGATGGAGGCGAAGTGGTAGAAGCCCGTGTACTGTGCGATGTCGCTGCACGTTAAGGAACACCAGATGGTCCAAACTTCCGGAGCCCTCCACTACGGCGTCTCTGATAATCGTATCATGTTTTTGGGACGTAAAACCCCAGATATTATTACTATTAAATTGCATCCAGTTCTGAGAACACGGGTGTTCGCATTTCGCCTATCGAAATCTGGCCGCCATCGCCCGGAAACAAAGCCCGCGACCTCGGGCTTAGCAGCGCGACAGCTTACGCGCTAAGCTACCGCGGCGGTCGTTATTCAGCTTGCATCTCTGCACTTTTATAGCTCGCTCACCTCTGCGACCAATTGAACCCATCCCGCTAATGCGGTACATTCATTAACGCGATGCAGCCGCTTCCTTGTGTTATTTTTTTAATTGCATAAGTGCCATTAGCGATAACCATTTTGTAGCTCACGGCTGCAGCGAAGTTGAGAGCTCTGTGGCCAACGTAGCGGGGTGCCGGATGCGCGCCGCGCGTTGAGCGAAAACTTTGTACGAACTATTGCGCAGACATGGTGGCAGAAGGCAGATTGCTCAAGCTAATCGTCAACAAAACAGGGCAGGGGGGGGGGGGGGCATTTCATGCAGGCAGTCACGGCCAGGACATCGTCGTGACCGAAAACCGTAAGACCGCACGTGCACATATACCCTCTGATAGCGAGCACCAGGAGTAATCCGCCCTTATTGTGCTGCCGACTGCGATTCCGTTTTGCGGGTAACATTTTTGCGGATGATCTCGCCCACACTTTTCAACAAAACATGAAAAAGTGTTGCTTCAAAAGCGGCGCAGATTGATCGATAGCATTGAGCATCCTTCATGTAGCAAACACACGTGCGGCGCGGCTGACGACTCACTGCTGTCGTCATACGCGATGGGACGGCAGTGAAAGATGTGGTGGGGGCTAATACTGCTCCCTTGTAACTAACTTAGGCAAAATTAAATTTCATTGCAGTTGGCCTTCTGATGCACTTAGGATGCATCCTTTTTTTTTCTTTCTAGTGATTATTAAAAAAGTAGTCTGCATTAGCGAAATGGGCTCAAAATGTGGTATAGGTATGTTATCGCGAAGAACGCCGCGCGATGCTAGTCGAACCTATTCAGAAAGCTTGGTAAAATCACATCCACGGCCTGCCTGACCTTTTCCCGCACCTGTCACTTGTACATGACATTTGTACGTTTTTCGCAAAAAAAATAAAAATCAAGGGAAGTGAATAACGAAAAGACCGGTTGACTAATTCATTGAACATACGGTTGGTTTCAACGGACTCTATCAGCTATATGTACTGGACTAGGCCCTTAGTATCTGCTGATGCTTTATACGCCACATATTGTATATGTACAAAGTGCCTCTGATTATTTTTAATTTTCTTATTTATTTTTCCTAGTTTTCTTTGTGTATTTCTTCAATACTACTATCATGATGATGGGATAGCCGGCTCTAACGTAGCCTACCTTCCCATATTTTTTTTTCATATATAAATCTATAAAAAAAAAAAGCTGACCAAAGCCGCGTCAAAGTGCTATCGCGTGTAGTACTGCATAATCGCTCCCATAGTTTCAGAAACAGTGACGTATGGAGCAACAAACCCAATCATTATACCCAATCACTAAACCCAATCAGATACAATACGTGTTGCGCGAGACCAAGCAAATAGCTGCACGACCAGCCTCAAAGGCCATGCTATACAGGGTGTTTAAGCTAAGAAGCACCAAGTATTACAAAAATTAAGCATAGGTGCTACGCGTCCCCAATTAGCGCAGTATTGTTCTGAGCCATATAGAGCACGTCAGAACATTTTTTCCAATCCGCCAAGCTCGGCAATTAACAAAGATTGCTTAATGAAGTTTTTAAATAGTAACTCTATAGAAACGTTTTCAATACAGAAGTTGTAGCGCTTGCTCAGGAACATCGAATTTTTCAATCTATGTTAAGATAACTCCCCTGCTTAATTTTTTTCCGGCCTTTCTTTAAAGCGCGCAAATTTTAAAAAATACCACATGACTGCCGCCAAACGCGCGGCGCTTTGTGCCTTAAAATGTAAGTTAAACGAATTATCAACGGCTGCTTCGCGCACGCAGATCGATGGAACAGGTTATCGGTGACTGCGATGGACGTTAAGCGACAAAATGAGCATACCGTTTCAACAACAAAAAAAGATTCTTCAAGGAAAAATTTGGCAGATCCCACGTACCGTGGGAATCAATGTTATGCGAAGCATGCGCGGGATGGTGACTGTGGCGTAATTTTGATATTGAGCGAAACGTTGCGGAATGACGCCAGAGAAATATGGAAGTGGCGTACGCGCACTCATATGTTGAAGAGTCGCATATCAATTATAAAGCCAGTTGTTTACAGTTGCGTAGCGATGGCAACAGACACATGGGTGTTACCAACACTAGAGGCGGTAAGCTGATTTGTAGTGCTTATATTATTGAATACTGGAAAGTTTCCCTAGATATATACACAGCCGCATGGCACGCGCAGGGGCACTGCACGTACGGTACAGTCACAGTTACAGTTGTAATGCTTATACTTGCCGTTATGAAGGAGAACGCACGCACATACGGAGAACGAACGACGTACGCACGATCCCGCGTGCATGTGTGGAAGGGGTTCTTGACAGTTCTTGATCAAGGTCATCATCAAAGTGACCAGTGAGCCCGAGCAGCTGCACCGGACTTGTTAATCGGATCCGTTCGTGATCACGGTTACGAGGGGTCTAAGTGTACTGGAGTGCGAAGTATAGTGCAGATGGTGGAAATCCTGGATGCCTCTTACGATGAAATCATCTATGATGCATCCTGTCGTGGACGTGGCAGCGAGGCTTTTGATGCCCTCTCCACATCCAATCCGTCTTTCACGCAGTATAGACCAAGCATTTTTGCGTCCTGATAAATCAGCGTTGAAGACACCGGTAATGATTAGAGGCCTGGTTCTCTCAGCACGAATATTGTAGGAAGCATTGGCGCCGGTTTTTGCGTAATCCACATGGTCCACGTTGCGGACCACGAGTACGAGTGGATGGTGGTTGAGCGTCTTCCAGGGGTGCTCTTTCTTCAGTTTCCTCACTTTCCTTGCGTCCGCCGCGTTGGTGTAGCGGTTAAGGTGCTCGGCTGCTGACCCTAAGGTCGCGGGTTCGATCCCGGCCGCGGCAGTCTCATTTCGATACAGGCAAAATTCTAGATGCCCGTGTTCTGTGCGATCTCGGTACACGTTAAAGAATACCCAATGCTCAAAATTTCCGGCGCCATTCGCTACGGCGTCTCTCACATCATATCGTGGTTTTCGGACATAAAACCCCAACAATTACTATTATTATCGCTTTCCTTGCGTCTGTATCACCTCCCTCTGTATCATCTGTGGCACATACCCGCACAACATTAACTCTGGTTTACGGGTATGTGCCACATGTGACTGAGAGAAAGGGTTTCATGACGTACGCGACAGGTATTTTGCGTTATTCATGTAATGACCAGTGAATCGTGTTCGTCATACACTGATCCCCTGCTAGGCCAATTTTGGTATATTACAAGTTATACAGACGACCAGGAGAGCGCCCAGACGTAGGCGGCTAGATAGATAGATAGATAGATAGATACGTAGATAGAAACGGCCAAAGTGCCTGAGGTTCGCTAAGAAATGCTTCGCAATTAAAACAATTAAAAGCGGCAGCCACGGAGCAAATGCCACATGAGACCGTAGGCAGCATTTGATGCAGCGTAGGAATTTTCTTTTCTTTTCGCACCAATGAACACACGCATTGGAAGACGAAGGACGAAAACAGCGCTAAACACGGGACGAGAAGAGGACACAAACACCGCGCCGTGTCCCCTTCTCGTCCCGTGTTTAGTGCTGTTTTCGTTCTTCGTCTACCATGCAGCACCAACCAGCCCAAGCAAGCACTTTGTTAAACAGGCATTGGAAGGGGCGAGGGTGACAGCGCGATGAAGGACCGAGCTAAGATTCACTCACACGTTGCGGCCGCTCTTTCGTAGACTTTTAGATGCGAAGCATCTTATGGCGGAGTTCAAACTGGTGGTGGTGGTGTGCGGTGTGACCACCCCTACTACGCATGCGCAAACACTCTCCACACACCTCCTCGTCACTCCCCCTCTGAAACGCGGGCTCGACATGCCGAAACGCTGCTTCGAATCGCCTCATGGTCCCCTTTAGCGGGAGATGGTGTGATTTTTTTCTTTAGACGGTACGCCCCTATCATCATTTAGCGTCCATCGCAATCACCGGTTGCCTGCTCCATCGAGCTTCGTGCGCGGAGCAGCCTTTGATAATTTGTTCAACTTACATTTGAGGGTCCTAAAAGCGTGGTACTTTTAAAAAGTCACGTGGTACTTTTTAACATTCGAGCGCTTTAAAGAAAGGCCAGAAAAAAATTAAGCAGGGGAGTTAGCATAGATTAAACAAGCGCTACAACTTTTGTATTGAAAATTTTTCTCTAGAGCTACTATTTAAAAAGTTCATTAAGCAATCTTTGTCAATTACCGAGCTTGGCAGATTTGAAAAATATTCTGACATGCGCTATATGCATACCCAGGAATTCGGGACATCGCTTATAGTGTACCGTTTTTCACACCACGTGGCGTACGGACCTTCAACGTTCAAAATGCGCTTACGGCAAGCGATGACGCTTGCCGTAACCGCACCAATTGAGAACACGACAATACATAACAAAAAAAGCACAATGACGACATCCGCTACAACCAGCGAGCACGAACCTCAGTCGCCGACAGATAACCGCAACGCATGCAACGAGCGGCCGGTTGGGCTGCTCGACTGTGAATCAGCAGTACTGTTGCAATGAAAGGGTGCACACGTATACAACTCGCTTGGCTGTACTTGGTGACGACGAACTCTCGAAAGAGAGCGCTGCCCTTCCTCTCATCCCCTGCCTCTCCAAAATATTTCGGCCAATGATGTTGTTGGCTCCAACGGGTTTCTTAAAGGAAAGCAAGACCGTCCTTTAGCGCTGCTGCTTTTGTAAATGTGAAAAAGCTAACTTCCAGAAAATAATGCAAGCTTGGGACGTAGTGACGACGATCGCGGGTTTCCGAATGTGCAGAGAGTCTTGACGTCCCTAATTTTTGTTGGCGTGAATTTATCGAATCGACATTTCGCACTATTACGTGAAGACGCCTGGCCGTGTTATATTCGCTGCCACAGACATTTTTCTTTAAAGCTCAATAAGAAGCAGAAGGAAAGGAAGAATACCTTTGCAAGCAGAATAGTGTTGGATGATCTTCTTAAAAAGAATGGTTTTAATAAAATAGCTTTAGTTTCAACAGCGCGCTTTTTGTTTATAAATAACATAACTAAAGACGTCGGAAAGCACCGACTTTATTATACGCATGACACACTACACAGGCCGCGTTTTTCTCTCTGTTAAGTGTTGGTGAAGGAGTAATGAGACAGATTAGATTACTGTAACGTATCGAGAAACCCGCGTTGTTTGACTGCCTATGCTGGTCTGCAGAAATGTTGGAGGTCGCGGCTTGGAACCTCGCTCTTGCGGCCAGCTTTATTCGGGACAGAATAGCGCGTTCTATATTTACGTGGTAAAGTTCGCTAAAATACCCCTCGTCAGGACCCGCTTAATGTATTGATTACGAGCTGCAATATTTCATTTATGTCAGCAAGGACACCTGGAAGTTTCTCGAAAAGCCGTTTAATTTTTATTCGCTGTGTCATGTGTTTGTTTACCGTGAGACAACTTATAGCACCTCATCAGGCGATGTTTGGGGTAAGCTGAGCAACCTTTCACAAGAGTTGCCCTGTTGCCTCCCCTGTTGCCGTGCTGCCAGAAGATAAACATTGCTGTCAACGCAGGCCTTGTCCGCCACGGTGGAGCAGTGATTATGGTGCTCGGCCGCCCGAAGGCCGCGGTTCGATCCCGGCCGCGGCCGTCGCATTTCGATGAATGCGAAATGCTAGAGGCCCGTGTACTGTGTGATATCAGTGCACGTTAAAGAACACCAGATGATCGAAATTTCAGGAGCCCTTCACTACGGCGTTTCTCATAATCATATCGGGGTTTTGGGACGTAAAGCTCTAGATAGTATTATTAACTCTGCCCTTACCTTTGCCAAGGTGATGGCCAGCAAGCGGAGTTCTTTCCCTGCCTTCCCTTGCTATCGTAGGCAAGGTACCTTACGTGACAAGCCCCACCTTTTTTCTGTTTCTTCGCGGCGCCTTTAGAGTGACCACATTGAGCGTCTCGCAATGCGAGGTTAACTGAAGCCACGTGCTGTAATCAATGACGCTGAAAGCAGTGTGCTGCAGTGCGCGACTCGCGTCTCGCAGGAAGTGTGGCCCCGTCCGAGATGCGCGGACTACTTTTTATTATTTTCATGCTTGACAGACACGATGTTCACCTACTATCTACAGACCTAATTTGTCAGAAATCTTAGATCATGAAATTCTTCGGTTTCCTCGACTACCATATCACTCATTACCATCGTTTCAATTGTACAGTAATGTCAATAAACACATCGCACCGTCAGAGGGTGCTAAGTAACTATCACTCATTAAGGAGAGAGCGTTGTATGGCTCGTGGTTTTAAAAATCCGGCGTTCGGCGGCGCGAATACCATTGGTACCAAAACTCGAGTGGGCCGATACCGCAGGCTGTGCAACAACGGGTGAGGTGGAAAATGCTTGAGGGTGAGGGTGGGACGAACAATGCAATTGACTAATAACGTTAAAGTAGTTTATTTAATGAATGTCTCTCCAGAGCATAGGTTACTGTGGTCTCCTTAGCGTGAGATAAAGGGGTTAAATTTTATTCCAGCGCCGCCGAGATAATGTACATACTCGCCGTGCGAGCTATTGGCAGATAAAGTTTGGCGCTGCTAAGCGCGAGGTCGCGGGTTCGATTCCCTGTCATGGCGGCCGTATTCCAGCAGGGACGAAATGCAAGAACATCCGCTCATTTAGATCTAGGTGCACGTTCAAGAACCCCGGGTGTTTAAACCTATTACAGAATTACCCACTGCGACTTGCCCCGTAATGACAATGTGGTTATGGCAAGTAAAATCCCTTAAATTATTAAAGTAGGACGCTAGGGGACAACAGAATAATACGTGAAAAACAACCCCTACACATGCTTCATCATTAACGTTGGAGTGTCACGCACCGAGTTTTTGCCTAAATTAATGTTGGGCATGTTCTTTCATCTGCTTATAATAATTCGCAAGTATCCACGTGTATGTGCATGTGGACACTTCAGAATTACGGATGCTCTTGCCGCAGGATTGCTTGCTTTGCTCGCTAGGCCGTCTTCTGGCGCTGCTGTCACATGCGAAAAGCTACACCGCAGTGTGTATTTTCGCGGGGTACAAGTCAAGAAATGGCTTCTCCTGCTCTTTGTACTTTTTTTTTCAGTCATATAGCAAGTTGAGAAATCCAAAACACGACTAGACGCTTAAGACGAGTGCGGTTTAAACCAATGCACTGCGGAGAAAACATTAAACCAGGTTGAATATAAAGGCTTCGAGCTTTCATTTTTGGTAATTCAATTTACATAAACCAACACTCTACCAGTATCAAGTGTTAATAATAATAATAATAATAATAATAATAATAATAATAATTGTTGATGTTTAACGTCCCGAAACCACGATATCATTATGAGGGACGCCGTAGTGGGGGGCCCATAAAGTAGGCACGCTAGGGGACAACGAAATAATACGTGAAAAACAACCCCTACACATGCTTCATCATTAACGTTGGAGTGTCACGCACCGAGTTTTGCCTAAATTAATGTTGGGATGTGCTTTCATCTGCTATAATAATCGCAAGTATCCCGTGTACGTTTATGCATGGACATTCAGAATTACGGCGATGCTCTTGCCGCAGGATTGCTTGCTTTGCTCGCTAGTGGCCGTTCTGGCGCTGCTGTCACATGCCGAAAAGCTACACCGCGTGTGTATTTCGCGGGGTACAAGTCAAGAATGGCTTCTCCTGCTCTTTGTACTTTTTTTTTCAGTCATATAGCAGTGAGAAATCCAAACACGACTAGACGCTTAAGACGAGTGCGGTTTAAACTAATGCACTGCGGAGAAAACATTAAACCAGTTGAATATAAAGGCTTCGAGCTTTCATTTTTGGCAATTCCATTACATAAACCAACACTCTACCAGTATCAAGTGTTAATAATATAATAACATATATAATAATAATAATAATGATAAATAATAATTATGTGATGTTTAACGTCCCGAAACCACGATATCATTATGAGGACGCCGTGTGGGGGGGCTCCGCAATTATTGACCACCTGGGTTCGTTAACGTGCACCTAAATCTAAGATAAGATTTATTCCAGTATTTTATATATGGTTCGTCGACGCCCATTCCGTAGTTCCTGCGTAACTGCTGATACTCGACCGAATAAAATGCCTTCTCGTAATCTATGAAGGTTATATATAGGGGTTGGTTATATTCCAACATTTTCTATCACATAGTGATAGTGTCAATGTGGTCGTTATCGAGTATCCTGTACGAAATCCTGATGGTCCTTTGGTTAATTCAATTCTAATGTTGTTCTAATTCTGTGTATTATGTTTGTAAATCGCTTGTGGACAACGAACAGTAGCTGATCGCCTGCATTTTTTTCATGTCCTTGACGTCCCCCTTTCTTGTGGATTAAGATATTGTAGCTTCTTTCAAGGCTCCGTACCCTCACCGTCAAGAGGCACTTCGTATACAGGGTGGCCACTTTTTCTAAACATTCGTCCACTCTTTCAACAGATATGATGTTACATGATCCTCACCAGCGGTGCTTTGCATCCTGTTCCCTCCAAGGCTTTCTTTATTTCCCCTGTCGTTACTGGTGGGATGTTCGATTCCTCTGGTCTTACATTACTTCTTACATTATCGTCTGGTTGCCCCGGCTACTGGTACAGATCTTTGTAAAACTCATCAGTACTTTAGCTATCCATCCATTACTGTTGTGACTTTTGCCTTTGTCCCTTAGACCAGTGTTGCGGGTTCCCACTCCGGAATTGGAATGCCTCCGGAATCATTTACATTTTCGCGATCCCGGAATGGAAGGAATGGAATTAAGCGCTTTTTGCACGGAATGGAATGTGAATGTAATTACGTCTTTTTCCAAAAATAGAGCAAGTTTCGTCTAGCGCTGTTTATCAAACTTTTCAATTATCACGTTATAGGTTTCAAAACGGGAGAAAGTGCCTCGATCAGGCTGGCCGACTTTCGATTGGGGACCTTCTTTGTCAAAGGCGCCTTGTCATCCCTGGCGTGTTATTTTAAGGGTTAGTGAGACGTCATCCACTAACCCCTTGGACATGAGTCATCACTAACCCCTTAAAACTAACAGCCAGGATACAAGGCCTTTGAAAGATAGGTCCCCTATCGAAACGTCGCAGCCTGATCTGAGGCACTTTCTCCTGTTTGAAACCTATAAGTGAATCATCTGGAGGCTCCTTCTTGATCTTTTTCAATTATCAGAAGTCAGAACCTTGAATTTAACAATAAACAGTATTTTAAAATGGCTTGGCTTATACAAGCACGTTACTTTATATAATAATTACTATCTGGGTTTTAACGTCCCAAACACTGATTGATTAGAGAGACGCCGTAGTACAGGCTCCGGAAATTTCGACCACTGGGTTCTTCTAAACGTGCGCCTAAATCTAAGTACACGGGTCTCAAACATT